>NW_026734486.1:87500-363994 GCF_949786415.1 Peromyscus eremicus
GACAGGTCACCGCCCTCTGATTTGTTTGATTCTTTTATTTAAAAAAATAAAGATTTCATAATGTAAAAGATTACAAATAGATCCACATCTGTCACCAGGCACAAAACTCAAGTCCAAGTGGCTCAAAGACCTCAACATAAATCCAGTGACACTAAACTTAATAGAAGAGAAAATAGGAAGTACTCTTGAACGCATCGGCACAGGAGATCACCTCCTAAATATAACACCAGCAGCACAGACACACCGAGCAAAACAATTAATACATGGGACCTCTTGAAACCGAGAAGCTTTTGCAGGGCAAAAGACACAGTCAGTAAGACCAAAAGACAGACTACAGAATGGGGAAAGGCCTTCCTTCACCAACCCCCACATCTGACAGAGGACTGATCTCCAAAGTATAATAAAGAACTCAAGAAACTAGACATATAAAAATGCTGAACAATCAATCCAATTTAAAAAAAAAAAAAATGGGCTGAAGAGCTAAACAGAGAATTCTCCAAAGAAGAAAAGAATCACAAATGACTGAAAGACATTTAAAGACATGCTCAACATCCGTCATCATCAGAGAAATGCCAATCAAGACGACTCTGAGATACCACCTTACACCAATGTCAATGTTGGAGAGGATGCGGAGCAAAGGGAACACTCCTCCTCCACCGCCGCCGGTGGGAGTGCAAACTTGTACAATCGCCGTGGAAATCAGTATGGCGGTATCTCAGAAAACTGGGAATAGATCGACCTCAAATACCCAAGGAACGCTTAAAGATACACAGGCTGTCTTTTGGTCTCACTGACCTTGTCTTTTGCCCTGCAGCACTATCTGCCATAGCCAGAACCTGGAAACAACCTAGATGCCCATCAACCGAAGATCGGATTATGAAAAGGTGGTACATAGACACAATGGAGTAGTACTGCTCCGCAGAGAAAAACAATGACAGCATGAAATTTGCAGGCAAATGAATGGATGGAACTAGAAAATATCATCCCGAGTGAGGTAACCCAAACCCAGAAGGACAAACATGGTGTGTACTCACTCACTCACTCACTCACTCATAAGTGGATTCTAGGTATAAAGCAAAGAAAAATCAGACTGCAACCCACAGAACCAGGGAGGCTATATGGGGGGGGGGCAGGGGGGGAACCCTAGAATGACTGTGGCTTATACTAAGTTTTGGTTTGACTCAATGACCGGGCAAGCCTCCATGAAACATTTCACAATTAGCATAGGATAAGAATTTATACTGTATCAAGCTGATACTAGAAAAATAAAAACCTTTAATCCCAGGCAGATGCAGGTGAATCTCTGTGAGTTTGAGACTAGCCTGGTCTACAAAGCAAGCTCCAGGAGAGCCAGAAATGTTACACAGAGAAACCCTGTCTCAAAAATATCAATCAAAGCCGGGCGGTGGCGGCGCACGCCAGTGATCCCAGCACTCGGGAGGCAGAGGCAGGTGGATCTCTGTGAGTTCGAGGCCAGCCTGGTCTACTACAGAGCTAGTCCAGGACAGGCTCCAAAGCTACAGAGAAACCCTGTCTCGAAAAACCCAAAAAATCAATCAAGAAATCAAAAAATAAAATAAAATAAAACTTCCAGGAGCAACAGTTTTCTCTCTGCCAGTCAACATATATGCATATCTAAGGAGACAAGTGAAGCTGTGGCCTCTCCCTTGAGTCTTCTCTAAAGTTTCGGGCACAAGGTCAAGAGGTTAGATGGTGACCTTGAACTTTTCACTTGCTGCTTTCCCAGAGGTCTGTCTTGAGTTCAATTTGCAGCAATCACAGTGCCTCACATCCAATTATAGTTTTTTAAAAAAGGAGAAGGGAATAATGGTGGGATAGGGAGTATCGCTGTACATAGCCCTTGAATCATGACCTACACCAGACCTGCCTCCAGTGTATTGGCATTAAAGGTGCTCATCTCCATGCCTTGCATCCTTTTATGGTACAAATCATTAGCCCTCGTATACAAATATAAATGGACTAAGGAAGAAATCAGAGAAATAACACCCTTTGCAATAGCCACAAATACTATAAAATATCTTGAAGTGACTCTAACCAAACAAGGGAAAGACCTGTATGACAAGAATTTTACGTCTTCAAAGAAAGAAGTTAAAAAAAAATGAGAAAATGGAAAGATCTGCCATGTTCATGGACAGGTAGGTTTAACATACTAAAGTAGCAATCGTACCAAAAGCAATGTATACATTCAATACAATCACCATCGAAACCACACCATTCTTCATAGATCTCAAAGGAACAATACTAACTTAATATGGAAAAACAAGAAACCCAGGATAGCTGAAACAATCCTGTACAATAAAGGAACTTCTAGAGGCATCACCATCCCTGACTTCAAGCTCTACTATAGTAATAAAAGCCGCTTAGTATTAGCATAAAAACAGACACATGGATCAATGGAATCAAATCAAACACCCTGACATAAATCCACACATCTATGAACACCTGATTTTTGAGAAAGCCAAAATTATACAATGGATAAAGGAAAGCATTTTCAAAAAATGGCACTGGCATAACTCTATGTCAACATGTAGAACACTGCAAATAGATCCATATATGCACAAAACTCAAGTCAAGTGGATCAAAGACCTCAACATAAAAAACAAAAAAAAAGAATTACACTGAACCTGATAGTAGAGAAAGGGGGAAGGAGCCTTGAACGCACTGGCACAGAAGACCAGTTTCTGAATATAACATCAACAGCACAGACACTGAGATAGCTAATAGCCATCCATGACTAATTTCACCAGATTCTTCCCCTTCTTCTGGCTGCCAGAGGAACCAAGAACTAGGCATTACAAGTGTTTGCAGACAGGCAGGCAGGCAAAATACCCCCCCACACACACACACAAATGATAAAATTATGCCATCAGGTAGGTTGGGCAGCTGCTTTGCCATCTGAGCCACCTCACCTGCTTCTGAAAATTTGAGTTGTAACAGCAGCATATCCATGTATCTTACCTTCTATATTGTCCTGGAAGATACCTTCGGTGAGGGTATTGCATGACTGCAGAATGGTCCCCAACAGACCTGCACACTCCTTCTGTGAGCCTTCGGTTGATCATGAAGCTCTATGTAGAACCAACCAGATGCTGCTGAGCACGTCTGCCAAATGTTACTGACTGGTGACATACTTTGATGACATCTCTTGATAACAGTGACCTGTAAAGGCAAAGCAGGTCTCCCTGTGATTGCTTAGTCCCATCCCATCAATAGAGGTGGGAGGGGTTTTCCTGAGTTTACTGATAGTCCTTTAAAAATATCTCCTGGCCTGGGTGTGGTGTCTATGCCTAATCCAAGCACTGAGGAGGCTAAGGCAGGCAGAACTTGGATTTGTAGGCCAGCCTGGTGTACTTAGTGAATTCCAGGAATGCTGGTGCTACATAGAAAGGTCCTGTGTCAAAGAGGAGGAGGAGGAGGAGGAGAAGAAGAAGAAAAAGGCTTCTGGGCTTCCAATGGTGATGCCGGCTTTTTTTTTTTTTTTTTTTAAAGAATTATTATGTTTACAAGTGTTCTTTCTACCTGCATGTATGCAGGCAGGCCAGAAGAGGGCAGCAGATCTAACTACAGATGGTTGTGAGCCACCATGTGGTATTAAACAGGCAGCTACGTTATGAGTTCAACACACAGTAAGTTCTAGGACAGACATGAACACACACCTAAACAGTGGGTTTTTTTTTATTGTTTTTTTTTTTTTGAGAGTTTCTCTGTGTAAGCTGTCCTGCAACTCACTCTGTAGATAAGGCTGGCCTCGAACTCAGAGATTTGCCTTGCCTGTGCCTTCTGAGCTCTAAGATTAAAAGCATGGGGTAACACCGCCTGGGCATAATCAGTGCATTAAACAAACAAGCAAACAAATTTAAAAAATCACACAGGGAGCACAGATGGTTCTTGGGATAAAAGTGCTTGCTACTGAGCCTAGAAACTTATTTGTGTCCCTACACCCCATATATTAGAAGAAAAAAGACACCTGCATTGGTCCTCTGACCTTCACATACAGGCCTATGAGGACCCCTCCTCCCACACCCGCACTCATATAGCTAATTAAATGATCAAGGAGTCCCAGAATACAAATGCATTCCCAACAGCCCTAATTCATATGTAAAGACAGTCCCAATTCAGGGTTAGGCGTGGTGGTACATGACTTTGATCTCTGCAATCAGGGAGGGGTAGGCAGGAATTCTGAGTTCAAGGTCAGCCTTATCTACAGAGTACAAGTTCAGGGACAACTAAAGCTATACAAAAAAACTGAATCTCAACAAACTAAAATAGACAAAAGAAAGGTCATAAGTCAGAGTGGAATTTAAAGACAGTGTTTTGGCGCCCTCTTGTGGCAAATCAGTCTTCATGCATTTTTCATAGTGAAACAGTGGTTCACAGAGGGCGGGACATACTAGCTACCTTCTGTCCTTTTGGTCAAATGTCATTGGTCAATTGGAAAAAAAAAAAAAACACCTGAGGATGGTTCCTAGGTGTATACTAAAAAGCGACAAAGCAACACTATTTCCACTTGCATCCCTTCTGTCAACTGAAGTAAGTAGACCACAACAAAAACAAAACAAAACAAAACAAAACAAAAGGGTATACGTGGAGCCCAGTGTTACAGGTGGAGCCCAGGGTTACAGGACTGTTCCTTTGTTTGCTTGCTTGTTTTTATTTATTTATTTATCTATTTATCTACCTATCTATTTAAACAGATGGTGTAACCCTGGAAGTGATTTTGTTAGGGTACATGAAGTCAAAGAGGTTATGGAAAGAAGGGTGTTAGAGAGCAGCATGGGGTGGAGGCTGGAAAGATATCTCAGCAGTTGAAGGCACTGGATAATCTTCCAGAGGATCTGGGCTTGGTTCCCTGTTAGGCCCTGGCCTCCTCCCATGTTGAGTAAAGCCGTTGCCTGCTTGCCGACCTTGACCAGATGTCCTCCCTATGCTAATTCCCTGCCGCTATCCACCCTCCTGAATGCTTAAGGGAAGTTCCTTGTTTGTGTATCCTGCATATTGGGCGTTCGTTAACAGCTTAGATGCAAGGATGTAGAACGTTCTGTAGCGAACTTCTGCCCTCTGGGGTTCTCCCATTATGCTGTAAACCTGTATTTAAGGTTTCCTCCCTCTTTCAATAAACGGCATTCGGAATTCTGCTGTGGCAAATGACTCGCTGTCTCTTGTATCTTATTTTTTAATCCACAGCCCCTCGCTCGGACATGGTGAATGGGTAGTGCGGGCATTACCGCAACAGTTCCCAAGACCCACACAAATGCTAACAGCCACCTGTACTCCACTTCCAGGATAGGCAACGCTGTCTTCTGGACACCACCCACACCTGGCAAGCCCTTGGGCCACCTACCGATACAAGCAGGAATAACACTCCTAAACATAAAATAATACAGTGAGAGGGAGGGGGTGGAAGGAGGGAGAGAAAGCACAGATGGGGTATATATCCAAGTCTACCAAGTTACAAAAAGCATTCCTCATACTGAAAGCTCCGGATGCATCTTTACTCAACTAGAGCCACAAAAGATCAGAATCAGGCAGCCAATCAGAATTATCTACAACAAAATACCACAGAAGTGGCTTCATTTGCATGAAAAGAATTGATTGATGGGAAATAGTAGGCAAAGTTGCTCACCGTAACCAAAAGAGAACTTTTTCTGCGTAGATACTCAGAGAACAGGAAGTCTTTGATAAATACTTTTTTCTCTGGATGTCTTCTCTTTAAAAATAGAACTGATAGCACGTTACAAACAGGAAGATGTTGTAAAACACTGATAGTTGTATATTAGCAAAGTATGTGTAGGCTTTTTAACAAATGTTTTTTGTAACCTTTAGAAATAGCACACCTCCCAGCACGTGGTTACATCTTTGCATTCACGTTTTAATCATTTCTGCTCTTATCTGCCTGGTTGCTCGGGTTTCTGAGTTTGTCATGAATGTTCTCTTGGCATGATAAAATTTGATCTTACACTCGGCGCGCAGAAGGGACACACAATATATCTGCAATGACAAGTTCATCTTGGTTTCCAATTACTGGAAAATCGTTTGTTTTCTTTTTGGTTTTTTGTTTGTTTGTTTGTTTGTTTTTTTGTTTTTGGTTTTACGAGACAGGGTTTCTCTGTGTAGCTTTTTTGCGCCTTTCCTGGATCTCGCTCTGTAGCCCAGGCTGACCTTGAACTCACAGAGATCCGCCTGCCTCTGCCTCCCGAGTGGTGGGATTAAAGGCGTGCGCCACCACCGCCCGGCTGGAAAATCGGATTTTGGAACAGGTTTTCTTTCGCGTGTATTTAGCATAGAGCTATTTATGTGGACCAAGATATTCTACTCCTTAATATCTGCCTACCTCTGCCATCCTCCTGGAGCTCGCCGCCGGCTGATAGTGGGAACCACCACGGCAGGCAGTTTCTTCTTGGTGTCCTACAACCACAAACAATTGAGTTCCTATTAGCGCACTATAATATATACCATTTGTTTGTGGGGTTCAGGATAATGACTAGATTTCTACCACACCTGACACGGCTTCTAGAGTATGAACTTTTAGCTGGGTATTTGGAGAAGAGTGTCCCATTGGACTAGAGAGAAAACACTGGCCTAAATTATCCAATGACATTCAGTAACCTGGGTTCCCTAGCATTTTCATTGGTCTAAAAGACCTTTGGACTTTTGCCAGGTAGAGGGGTGATCATGAATCTCGCCAAAGAACAAGTGTACCTTTCCGTTATGACTAAGGTTGGGTTTCTTTTTGAGAGAGGAAACGTGCTTGCGGACCAAGAACTATGAGAGAAGACACTACTCAGGTGCACTAGATTCTCCCTTCCACAAGGTGGCACTCCAACACCTGGTATTCACATCTTCATTTATTAAGGACAAGCACATGACTATCTTTGGCCACAAGAGGGCGCAACAGCACCACCTTTCTGTTTTCTTATCTCTATTTTTGATCATATACTTCCCCTCTATCAACCAATAGCCTAGGAACCTATTGGAAAACAAGTAATACTGGTCTAAAAGATAAATAAGAAACATATTGAAAAAATGACTCCTCATGAAATTTAGATTTAATCATAAATCAATTCCTTGGACAATCATGATCAGAGAAGCTTTCTCCTGCAGCAGATAGCAAGAAATACAAAGACCAAAATACAGACATTGCACAGAGTGAGAGCCCTTGGAACTCTTAGCCCTAAAAATGAGATGTCTCCATAAAATCCTTGACCTCAGACCTCAGGGAATACCATGGAAGAGGAGTTGGAAAATAGTTTATGAGCCTGAGGGAATGGTGGACAATAAAAAAAACAAGGCCCTCTAAATAAACACGAGTAAAGCTTTTATGGACTCATAGAGACCGAAGCAGCACAGACAGGGCCTGCGCGAGTCTGCACTAGGTCCTCCAAGTACATATTTTGGGTTCCAGATTAGTGTTTCTATGTGTAAATAAAATAGAGTTTAGGGATGATGATACTTCCTTTCCAGAGATAAAATTAATTAATCACCCAGATTTAATGAATAAATTGAGACATAAAATATTTAATAGCTTAATTTCTCTACCAGCCCCTTGAACATCTGACCATGGGAAGCATGATAATCAGTGGGATGACTGTCTTCTGAGACTTCCACTCACATGTTCCATGAGAAGTCTCATTCTCTGGACTATGGGGGCAATGAAGGCAGCGTTCAGCCTTTCCCTCCCTCCTGAGGAGATTTCCTGAAACCAGGAATGCATGACACACTGAACACAGTTCAGAATCTGAAGAGAATAACATATGTATTTGCAAGAAGATTGTTAAACACTGTTTTCAGTAATATTCTATTTAGCATGTTAGCCATAAATATTTCTAAAAGTAATGATAACACTTTGCTTGCTAAATAGAAAAATATTAGGAACACTTGGATATATTTAAAAAGTTTAAAAGCAACATATTTCACTTTACAAGGCCCAAAGAGAAACACACGGCACCACAAGATTTTGATTGTATATGTCTATGTAAATCATTCTTCTTGGGTACATCTGCCCTGGATGTTCCCTATGGGTCTCTCCAGCATGTCTTAAGATAAATGCAGCTGTGCAAAATGCTGAAAATACGGAGAAATCGTGCTATTTTCACTTTCAGCAAATGGTTTTGTGTATAATTAAAAATATGGAAAATCTTATATTCTGCATCTATATTTTATTTATGATTTATATTCAGAGGATATCCAATGGGGTTAGTAAACTGTATGTCCTTCAGAATTTGCTGCACCTGAAAGAGAAACATCATGAGTAAGAATGCAAAATTAACATAAGAGAATTGATATGAGAAATGACCATTTTTATTATCTCGCTAAAACTGAAAATTTCTTGATGGTAAAAAAAGAAAAGGAGCTACACTGATGGAAGCAGATGCCGAGATCCACAGCCAAGCACCAGGCAGAGTTCCAGGAGTACAGATGGAGAGAGGGAAGAGAAATTATATGAGTTAGGGGCATCAAGATCATGATTGGGAAACCTACAGAGACAACCAAACCAAGCTAGTGGGAACTCCAACAGCTGTGAAGCCTTCATGGGACTGGACTGAACAAATAAACACATATATAGAATGTCAGCTTTCAGAATGTAAACATGACTTTTGTCGATGTAGATATCAGACATAGTCCCTGGCAGTTGTGATTGCCCATCCAATGTAGATCAGTGAGACCGCTGCCATTAGCTACATGGACTTCATGACTAAAGTGAGAGGGAGCCACTCTTCTGGGGTACCAGGCCCTGATAATAGAGAAGAATCCTGTGGAAAAATAATTTTCTCTGGCAATGGTTCTACTGGAAACATGACAGAGGAATCATTCTTCTTGATGAACTCAGAAATGTTTTAAAATTTTGGTTTATATCCAGTAAACACCTGCCCATTTGGAGCCCAGTGTTTCTTCTTTGTGAGTGGGTTAGCAACAAAAAAGCAGCACAATGAATTTCTTGGTTTTCCTGAGGATGATTTTCTGCATTGTAGAATTAGTACAGAAACATTTCATACTGTGGAAACTTTATCTAAGAAAGGTTAAAAGAGGCTGGAAAGATGGCTCAGTGCCTAAGAGCAGAGACTTCTCTTCCAGATGACCCAAATTTGGTTCCCAGCACCCACATCAATTGGCTCACAACTGCTTGGAACTCTAATTCCAGGAACTCTATGCCGCTTCTGGCTTCTAAGGACAACTGTACTCGATGCACATTCTCATACACATGCACAGATATATGCATACAATTAAGAGATGAAAAAAATCTTTGTTTTTATTTAAAAAAAGAATCCTAACACCAAGTTGTAGTTTATTTCCGGTGAGACTCTGATTTAGAATAGTCTTTCATTGCAGACTCTGTAGACTTAAATACATAGAAATATTTTATTTTATTATTATCCTATAGAAAGACTGTTTTCGAATGACCAACAGAGAGGGAGTATATTTGGAAGGGAGGAGAGGTGGGAAGAAGTTGAGAGTAGTAGAGGAAGGGAAAAACATGAACAGAATATATTATGTGAAGAAAACCTATTTTGAATAAAAGGGAAAAAGAGAAATTAGAAAAAATTATTAGAATGACATAAAATACTAAGAATACTACAAAACAGGGGACACTAAAATCCTAAGACAATAACATGGGTCACAGTGTTACTTCTCTGTTTCAAAAGAAACAGAACTGTTAGTTGAGAAACAACTGTTCCATTTTTTTAAAAGCAAATGATTCTAAAAGTATTTAGGTCCCTTTCCATAAGTAAAATAGCACCTTATTAGTGGCAGCATGAAAATGAGCAACTTCTAGCGTACAGAGTATATGATCATACTGCTATTCAGTTACTTCAACATTAATGTCTATGTAACAGCTACTAGAGTGAAATAAGTTATAAAATGCAAAAAGAGGCTGAAACTAAGAAAATGCTTCAATCAAGTATACTGTTCAATATTTACAGCCATCATTAAAATCAAGGAATGAAAATGGAGTCCCACAGCTTGGAAAGGGATGAATTATTATTAGAAATCCCATTAATCTATTCAGTATAGCTACCTATACAGTGTGTTTGTAGATACATATATGTATATATGTTCTGATTTAAATTGTCAGTTTTCATACACACATATTTAGCTAATTTACTATGCTACATTCCTCAAGAAAGACTCCCGTAAATATAATACAGTTCCTGAGTAATGACTAAATATCAACTGACATCCACTGAAGCAAAAGAGACAAGTAAAAAATAAAACAGTAGTTTTCCCTCAAAATGTGAAAAATTTGGGAAGTTATGTGGAAAAGTAGTTCCAATTCAATTACATAGTAGCATAAAAAACTGTATTAGGATTCTTGGAAAGTCATTCCTGGCATAATCATTGTTCAAATTTTGGGAAATGGGTGATGAGGAATGGCAAATAAGTTTGGAAACATCAAAACATCCCTAAAAACAAGAGACCATGTAGATGGATGAAATGTGACCACTCTTCTGCAGTTTAAACGAGATTGAGTGAACATAAAACCTCCTCATAACTCCAACAGCCATTTTGAGAGACTCACAGACGTTTTCTTACCATGTACTTCAGAACACCCCTCCCCTGACAGTATAAAGTCTCCTTTTTGTTTTGTTTTGTTTTGGAGACAGGGTTTCTCTGTGTAGCTTTGCGCCTTTCCTGGATCTCACTCTGTAGACCAGGCTAGCCTCGAACTCACAGAGATCCGCTTGTCTCTGCCTCCGGAGTGCTGGGATTAAAGGTGTGCACCACCACCACCCAGCAAGTCTCCTTTTTTTAGGCAACAGCATTTAGCATTATTAACATGAGCAGCTTTTGATAAAGCTAGAGTTGAAGTACAAGAATTAGTTTGCATGATCTGGAGTAATCAATATAGAACATCTCCTGAGCCCACCAGTCTGGCATAAGGATCAAAAATGGTTATTAGGGGCTGGAGAGATGGCTCAGAGGTTAAGAACACTGACTGCTCTTCCAGAGGTCCTGAGTTCAATTCCCAGCACCCACATGGTGGCTCACAACCATCTGTAATGCGATCTGGCACCCTCTCCTATTTACATAATAAATAAATAAATCTTTAAAAAAATGGTTATTAGAAGAATACCTTTTCAGCAAAGCCTGGAATGGAGAGCCTTTTAATGGACTTGAAACTCTCTTTTTCCTCCTTGGCACTGAACACCAAAGATAGCTACAGCAGTTGGCAGACCAACTACTGAAGTCTGAGGAGTCTGCAGTAGTCAAGGTGACTGACCACGGTGATGTCACAGTTCTGAGATTCACTACATAACTGACATGTGCCTTCTCTCATCTGTTTTTTTAAATATTTATTTATTATGTATAAAGTTTTCTGCTTTTTATATACATAAAGTGTATAAAGATTTTTGACAAAAAATATAGTCTTTTAATAGTCTTTGAAAAGGTTTTTTGATAAAATAAGAGGCAATGACAACTGTTCATGCTATCATATTACTGCTGTGATCCTTCCTTGGAGTCACCCAATTGGATGTTTTGGTCAGGTTTTTTTAAGTGACTGCATCTGGTGGGAACTATACAAAACACCCGGAGGTGATAAAAGGTGTATGCAGCTATCAAGCAGGTACAGGAACCATTGTCCCCTAAAATCAGCTGTCTCATTCACCATATGTAAAGTTGAAAATGACAGAGTAACATTAAGCCTATCCTACTGAGCAATCTCTGCATTTTTGGGCAGTTTTGAATTTAGAAGGAGGAATTACTTTACGAATGTGAAGTTTTCTAAGAACCATCACAGGCCAAGTTCTTATTGATTATAAACACCTTAGTGTGCACAGTAGGGAGACATTTGTGTCCTCTGGGGCCATGGGTCCTTGATGCAACACCAGTCATTGACTCAGTTTCACCCAGAGACAAGCTGTGAGATTTCCAATCATGTATCAGGAGAAGCCTTGTTTGACACCTCTGGGCTTGTTGTGTGGAAACATCAGCGTTGAGACTGCCCAGGGCTGCATTCCTGTCCATGTTTAGCTCCCAAAGGTTGATGACTATCAACCACAAGGAAGGAACGGACTATGGTAAAAGAAGGCGAGTGCCACATCTGTACCCCCATATCCATGCCATTTGTCTCTTCTCAGCACGACCACACAGAAATGGAACTTGTCCTTTCAGTCATTGACTTCACGTTGATATTCTATAACACAGGAGGGAAGATTCTGTCTTCTTGTTGTTGCTGTTATTTTTATTTTCTTTTTTTTTGCTTTTTATTTATTAAAACTATGGAGAGAATATGTCATCAAGTTACTATACAAAGGTGGGGACACAAGACTAGAGAACTGACTTGGTTGTTAAACTAGACATTTATATAGAGTAAGATCCTTATGACCAAACAGAAATGCTGACATTCTAGTCCAGGGAAGGAGTAAGCATGAGCAGACAACACTCATTTTCCCACATTGGACAATAGATCCCTTCCATTTCTGGTGAGAAAATAAGGCTGATCTTTAAATACTTCAAGTGAGAGCAGCAAGTGAGGCCCCGTTAAATTCCTGGGCATCTGATTGACATGCTTCACAGAGCTGAAACTGAGGCACATGGGGACCCATTCAGCTGTGAAAGTATGCATGTGTTATTTGGACCAGTAATGTACAAGTTAGGGCCTCTGGGTCAGAATAAAATGCCCATGCTTTCCTGCCTCTGTAGCCACTGTGACAGTCTCCAAGCCTTTGGGAAATCATGTTTCTGTAGAGCCATTTCCCCCTCAGATCTCATGCTGTCTATGATTTGAGGTGTTCCTATTTTTCCACAAAAACAAAATACACTTGTGTCTTTTTGACTACTGCTTAAGCAATGACAGAAAGAAAGAAAGAAACAGAAGGTCTCTCTCTCTCTCTCTCTTTCTCTCTCTCTCTCTCTGTGTGTGTGTGTGTGTCTGTGTGTGTGTGTGTGCTTGCATGTAGCATGGGCATGTGTGCGCATGCAGCGGTGTATACTGGTACCTTCAGATGTCATTCCTCTGGAGCCATCTACACCCTCTCCTAGTATTTTTCTCTTTTAGATAGAATCTCTCATTGGCCAGGGCTCACTGATCCTGCTAGACTGGCTGGTCGGTGAGCACCAGGGATATGCTAGTCAACACCCACCTCCCCAGCTCTGGGTGACAAGTGGATGACAGCATGACAAGTCTTATGTTTTGTTTTTGTGGAGCTTTTGTTTCTTTAGACTCTAGATATCAGACACGTGTTTCTATGCAGCAAGGATCTCACTGGCTCAGCTGTCTTCCCAAACCCTCAACTACTTTTCTTTTCCTGAAATGTCACAGTTTGTGGGTTTTTGTCTCAACCTAGACGTTATTTCCATCCTTAAAACATTCATGACCCCTACTTGGGTCTTTTTTTTTTTTTTTTGGTTTTTCGAGACAGGGTTTCTCTGTGTAGCTTTGCGCCTTTCCTGGGACTCACTTGGTAGCCCAGGCTGGCCTCGAACTCACAGAGATCCACCTGGCTCTGCCTCCCGAGTGCTGGGATTAAAGGCGTGCGCCACCACCGCCCGGCTCCTACTTGGGTCTTTTGATTCCTTCATGAGTGCATACTCCATGTTCAACCTAGCGACTCCCACTTTATCATGGTAGACGTTGGTGAAGTTCCATTGTTGGTTTAAAGTGGTTTATTCAGCTGGTGGTTACTTAGCATCTCATGGGGACAGTTTTTGTTGTAATCATTTAAAATTTTATAGGCCATTTTCTCTAGGATTCTCTTAATGTTTAATTGAAATACTCAACTTTAAAGATAGTCTTTTTTAATCCTTATTTTGTTTTTTGAGATAGGCCCTCATGTCGCAAGGCTGGCCTCAAACGAGCTTCTTCAGAAGATTGTTAGCCTTATTTTGTTTTAACAGTGCTGCTATCTTCTTGTTACCTGTTCAAACTGTGGTGGGGACTGGGAGTAAGTACATTTTCACACTGATTTTTCTCACAGTTTATGAATGTAATGCTGTAAGATATTTGATTACACTGTGTAAAAACTTGTCCTCTGATTCATTTAATAAAAGCTGACCAATCAATAGCTAGGCAGGATTTCCAGGCACAGAGGACACTGAGAAGAAGAAGGGAGGAGACGTCATGAGACACAGAGTGATAGGATGGGCAGTTCCTGATGAGGTATATGAGCCTTGGGGCAGCACATAGACTAATAAAAATGGGTTAGTTTATGTTATAAGAGCTATTTAGAAACAGGAGTATCAACCGAGCTTTCGTAATTAATAATAAGTCTCCATATGGTTATTTAGGAGGTGGGGAGTCGGGACAGAAAAATCTGCCTACAATGTAACCTTTTGCTTTTAAAGATTACATTATAGGATAAAATAATTTCATTAAGGTAATTAAAAGCTGTATATTTTTGTTTCACAATAAGACCTCATATTGCTTAAGTAGATAACATTTAATTATACAGTATTAATTGAAAACTGGAGAAGACCCATAGGAGAATACCAGGAGGTTTTTGCTTTTGTTTGTAACTAGTTCTTAATGCATTTCATTACTTTTAGAAGATATTTTGCATCTTCTGTTTTAGTTTGTTTCTTTGTTTTTGCCTCTTAGGGTAGAATCAGCTTCACTCATTGTGATCATGTGTTGAGAAACATTGGCCTCTACATAGTTAGTGGATAAATGGTCAGAAGATTGCTTTGGGATAGAGTGATTGAATGGGAAGAAGATGTGCTGAATATAGATTTCGCTTTGTGCTACTTATGCAGATTAACTACATGCTTGTTAGAGTAGCAGATAGATTATTCAAGTATTAGAAAATCTTGCTCTATGTGCAGGTCCTTCTCTGTCCTCTGACCTGGGTGCTGAATTCAGTACTTTAAATATTCATGTCTTCTCACATGTGACTTCAAAGCTGTGTCTTTTCTGAGTGTCCTGCCACCATATGGAAGATTTCCAGTATGGTTCAATTTTCTCCATAGTATGTCTTTTCAAAGTTGAAAACTGTTTTATCTCCAAACTTATTTACAATGTTTAAGTTTCCAGCTGAGAGCTAGAGAGAGCTTAGCTGTTAAGAGTGTATACTGTTCTTGCAGAAGACTCAAGTTCAGTTTCTAGCACCCAAGTTAGGAGGCTCACAACTGCTTGTAACTTCAGCTCCTGGGGATCTTGCACCCTTCTGCCTCTGTGGGTATTGCATTCATACATGTACACACACACACACACACACACACACACACACACACACATGCACGCACACACACACACACACTTAAAAATAAATGTGTATGTACACATGTATGTACTATGTATACAGTGTTCACCTGCACACCAGGAGAGGGCACGAGATCTCATGATAGATGGTTGTGAGCCACCATGTGGTTGCTGAAATTGAACTCAGGACCTCTGGAAGAACAACCAGTGTTCTTAACCTCTGAGCTATTTATCTAGCCCTAAAATAAATCTCAACATTAATCTGATAGTCATGTATGGTGGTTCATGCCTTTAACCCCAGCATTCAGGAGGCAGAGGCAATCAGATCTCTGAGTTCAAGGTCAGCCTGGTATACACAGTGAGCCAGAGGTAAATAGTGAAAGACTCTGTCTCAAAAACAAACAAAAACAAAATATTAAGCTGAGTTATAAGTATGAATGCATTGGTATGTGGCTATCATTTGATAATAATTTATTTTTTAACAAAACGTATTTATTGTTTGTGTGTGAGGAGTTGACTTTCTCCCTCCACTTTGTGGGTTCTAGTCTTGGTGACAAGGACAAGCTTCATTAGCCCCTGAGCCATCTAACTTGCTTTCACATGTTTAACTTAATAGCATTGTGAACAGGTATACAGTTTCTATAACTTCTACTCTGGAAAATACATGGACATTTTCTTTTGCTGTGTTTATAGTTGGTTACCATGCATATTCTTAAAGTGTCCAACAGGAATGTATCCCTTATTTGTTCAGTGTAGGGTTCTATAGTTTTGTTTTGAGAGAGGGTCTCACTGTGTAGCTATAGCTGTTCTGGAACTGCTATGTAGATCAGGCTGTTCTGGAACTCACAGAAATCTGAGTGACTCTGCCTGCTGGAATTAAAGGCTGGAGTTCCACATTTCTATGACTTAAACTTATGCCAGTTATCTTTATAGCAGTGGCCCACAGGGATTTTCCCTGCTTCTTCCTCAGAGTTTGGGTGGTGATGGGAACAATCTGGCTGGCTGTGGCACAGTGGAATCTGTTGCAGGACAGCAGTTCACAGACAAGAGAGCTGAGGCCAGAATGAGGCCAGCACTGCCCCTCACTGTCACTGCTGTGTCCTCTTCTGAGTGACAGGAAGGAGAAGATGCCTGACCCAACCCTGGAACAGTGGGATATGGATGCAGGAAAAGAGGCTGGGCTTTGAGTTGACCTCCTGAATCAGACGGCTGGGCCATCACATAGAGTAGAAGGCTAGACTCTTTGCAAGGACCAGCACCTCATCCAAAGTGTCACAGTCTGTCAGGGTGTAGTGAAGTAGTATTTCCAGTGCTTGGCTCCAGAATAAGGTCCTGGCATGCCACCATTAGCCTGTTCTCATCCTTCCCTGCAGAATGGACAATGGGCCATACAGGAGCCAAGCTGAAGCTTAGTTGGACTGCTGTGCCTTCACTTGGATGCATTGCCGCACAGGGCCCACAGGACCACCACACTGGCCTTTTGGCCTCCTGCTAGCTGCAGCCATAGCAAAGGCAAGAGCAGCTTTCTTTCTTGTCCTTCGGTTTCAACTTCAGGGTTCTGTGTTTAATTGATAATGGATGGATTCTGGAGCAGGTATGCATGCTTGTGTGTGTGTGTGTGTGTGTGTGTGTGTGTTTAAGAACCCACTTTTGCCACACACTGTTATAGGTGCTAGAAGTATCACTGAGAACAAACAGGAACCTCTTCAGAGAAGGTAACGTTCTAGGCATGAGGTATGATACTTCTTTTTTTTTTTTAATATTTATTTATTATGTATACACTGTTCTGCCTGCATGTATACCTGCACGCCAGAAGACGGCACCATATCTCATTATAGATGGTTGTGAGCCACCATGTGGTTGCTGGGAATTGAACTCAGGACCTCTGCAAGAGCAGCCAGTGCTCTTAACCTCTGAGTCATCTCTCCAGCCCCGAGGTATGATACTTCTTGAGTGGGGCAAACTTGTACTGCAGCCACAATGGCTCAGAGGTTAAGAGCACTTGCTAGCATTTGCAGAGAGCCGAGGTTCCATTCTCAACACCACAACATGGTTGCTCACAGCTGCTTCTACCTCCAGTTGCAGGATGCCTGATGCCATTTTCTATCCTCCTCTGGCACTACAGATATTTGAACATATATGTGTTTTAGGGGAATATCAAGAGTAGACACACAAAGGAAGAAAAGTAGACACTCAGGCATGTGTCTGCATACCTCATTCACAGTGGCATTTCACTACAGCTAAGACGTGGGTCAATCAAAGGGTGAGAGGATATGATGGGGCTGTCCAAGCAAGGGTGGTAACTAAGTTTTAAGAAGTAAGGCAAAACTGACATATGATAATGTATGTGCATCATGCTGAGAAAAATAAGCCAGTCCATGACAGTGTGGTGATCCACAAGTCTGAAGTCTCCAGAACCAGGAGTCCACATAGAGACAGAGCAACATGGTGGGCACCGACAGTTGTAGGGGAGGTTTAGTGCTGGATTGGGGCCAACTTTTGTTGGGGGAAGATGGGAATGTTTTGAAAATTTGTATTATTTTAGATGGGAGCTCATGTAGCCCTGCATGGCCTTGGAATTCCTGATCCTCCTGTCTCTATGTTCTGAGTGCTAGGTGTGCATACCACACCTGTCTGGGACGTTCTGGACCCAGCTGGTAGGGGCAGCTTTGGGGCACTGTAAATGAGCTTTACATCACTTTGCTGCACTCACAATGACTCCCATGGGAAGAATCTTCCCTGAATGCTAACAAAAAGTAACATCTATCGGATGGGAATTTGCCATCTATCTCTCCAATGTTCCATAATGTGGTTAAATAACTTCAACAGTAGAAAGATTAATGTTAGAAATTAATGCTTAAAATGTTTACAGAATGGGAGACAAGTTTGCAAGATATGTAAAGATCCAGAATACAAAAATAGAATGAGAATGATAGGGCCAGATGTGGCGGCACATGCCTTTAAACCCAGCACTCAGAAGGCAGAGACAGGCAGATCTCTGTGCACTTGATGCCAACCTGGTTTACACAGTGAGTTGCAGACTAACCAAGGCTACACAGTGTGACTGGTCTCTAAGAAAACAACTCAGCCACCTTCAAAACAAGAACAGGAAGGAGGGTGCTCAGATGTCAACCCACAGACAGACAAGTGCAGGCAGGAAGCAGTCTTTTTTTTTTTTAATTTATTTATTTAAGCCATCTCCTCTTAAGAGCAAAGGGATGGAAGATTGGTGTAATGGTCACCATTTGATACAAGGAAAGATGTTCTTTCATGGTCCACACACAGAGTAATGGTCCACACCAGTTCTGTGGTCCCTTGCTGTCTGGGGGAAGGTCCAGGTTCTCTTTACTCATCTTCATAGCCAGTCAAAAGTGGGTTCACATGAGGGTTGTGGAACAGGGGGTATGGTTACCATCTCCCCAGGTTAAGGGCTTGGTCCTGATGCAGAGATGGGGGTAGGCGACAAACTCAGCTCTCTCGTGCTCTCCTTGCTGCAACTTCAGGAAGGCATTGAGCATGCTCACTGCAACCCTGGGCAGCGCCACGAAGTAGGTGAGGGCCTTCTACATGCGAGCTGAACCCTCCTCGCCGTGGGCGCCACTTGACGTGGGCCGCCCCACCCGTGGGAGGGCCCAGCCCGCAGCCCAGACACCCGAGACACACACACAACCACCACCATCTTCGGAAGCAGTCTTATAGGTTTAAAAGCTCGGTGATGTCTGTGAGACCCTCGCCCCCGCAACCTTAGCGCTGGTGCCCGAGAGTTCACTGACGGGACATGTAGAAACTGAGACCCCTGCATGACTAACCATCCATCCCTGGAAATGACCAGATTCCGAATATTCCCTGGTCTTGCCAACATGTGTGGAAGTGCTACAACTCAGGAAACAATGTCTATTGCTCTGTATACAGCTGTGGCAATTGTTCTGTTCATTTCTGGAGGTAAGCTCAAACCATGGTATATTCTGGGGAAGGTACTCTATCCATTATCCCTGAACTACATATCCCAGATATTCTTTTTTTTTTTTTCTTTTTTTGTTTGTTTGTTTTTCGAGACAGGGTTTCTCTGTGTAGCTTTGTGCCTTTCCTGGAACTCGCTTTGGAGACCAGGCTGGCCTCGAACTCACAGAGATCCGCCTGGCTCTGCCTCCCGAGTGCTGGGATTAAAGGCGTGCGCCACCACTGCCCGGCTTTTTTTTTTTTTTTTCCCAGATATTCTTATTTTACTTTTTGAAACAAGACTTACCCTCAGCCAGCTCTGTAGAGCAAAATTTAAGCCAGCCTGAAACCAAATCTCAAAGAAGCCAAAAACCACCTGTGCATACACTGTTAATTACATGAGCCATTTCAATCTTTACATCTGAGCCAAAATGTAAAGTACAAAATAAAAATATTTGCACTGGACTCACCCTGGAGTGCTTACCTACCACTTCTGAGTCCAACCCTCTGTTGTACAACAGTGTCCTCTGAGACTGAAATATTCCATCCCGCAGGGAAGCTCCTAAAGCAGGAAGGTAAACACCTCAAATGTATCCAGAAAGGCCTCAAACTGACCAGATTCACTAGGCACTTTCCTGCCAGAGTAAACAATAAAAGCTGAGAGTGTCTCTGAGGGGCAGAACCAAGCTGGGAAGAAGAGGCTGAGACCAGACCAGCTAATGAAAGAAACGGAACCCAGAAGAGCTGCCTGGATGAGACTTTGTTGAGAAAACGCTGAAGGAAGACCCCAGACTCAAATAGTGTGTATTACAATACCAGCATACACCTGGGCATTCACCTGGACAACATGTCCAAGATCCGATAGGAGCATGCAGGTTAAGCATAGCTAGGGGGATTTGAGGGATGGTTAGGTCATCTCAAACATTATTGGTTAGGCAAGCAGCAGTGACATTAGTATACTTTTAACTGGCTGAGGTTTTCTCTCTGACAACCTTGGGTGAGATTCAAGGGGGTTGCAGGAACTGTCCTTGAGACATTGTGGGGCTGACTCAGGCTTGTTTATGCTCTCTCCCTCATCCCTGAATGTCATTTGTTGATAAATGGAGCTTTGTTGGAAGAGACATCTGTTGGCTTCTTTCAGAGAACTGAAACCTAAATTCAGTTATTAAAGTGGGAAAGTTTAAACCTTTCAGTTTAGACCACCTGAGGCACCCAGAAAGGACAGTGTCCAACCTGCTGAGCTGCATGCAGGCTGTGCAGTGTGCTCCAGGTTCCCTGCGTTGTAAGCTGTCACCCGTGCTTGGGTTGGCTTGGGTGACGCAGCCATCTTTGAGTCATTTCTGCTCCTGTAAGTGACTCCTCATCCATATTCCTGTAATAACCCCAATAAAACTCACTGGTTCTCAAGGTTGGATTTCGGTGGTATCTGTACTTCGGTCTGTCATGGACTCCCTATCTGGGTTAAGTAGATGTGTGTGTGGTGTCTCCACATGAAAGTTTTGTCACATAACACTCTCAGCATCACACACACACACACACACACACACACACACACACACACAAATAAAAGTAGAACAACATAGCCAAGCAGATTTGGTCTCTTGGTGGTCTTTAGGGATTCCAGAATTTGGGCACAACAACAGGTATATGACAGGTCTATGAGAGAGCTGACAGCAGCCATGGCCCATCCCCTGGTTAAACAGGGCCTTCTCTTTGAGCTTCAGTAAGTTCCAGGCATTCATGAAGGCCTTCCTGTTCTCTGATATTTTGGGCCAGGGTGGGGCAACCTGTATCATTTTCTTTTCTCGCTCTTCTTGTGTGTCGATCCAGTCTTCATTAGACCTGCAAACAATAAAAATAGTGAATATTCAGTCTCAAACCCTAGACAAATGGCCAAGGTGCACACTTAACATATCAAAGGAGATGCTGCCACCAGGTTCTCCCTCAGTCCCTACCTGTTACAGCGTATGGCTGTCATACCCTCCAGCCCACCCTAAACTTTTCTAGTCCAGGGGCTGGGTTGCCACTCCCAAGGCTGCCCTTCCCTATGTAATCCAGTCATTTTTGGTTACTCCTCTTTTGGGCCTCCTGGCTCTGCATCTGGTTCCCTGCTCTCACTGTCTCTTCCCCTCCCCTCTCCTCACATGGCCAGGATCAGGGTCATGTCCACCCTGGACTCTCTCAGATGTCCCTGCCTCTGGCTATGCTCTCCCTTTTAGCTACAATAAACTTGCTCCTCTACCACACCTAGGAGCAGTCATTGAAATGATAAATGGCATGGTCACAGCAGAACACAGTATTAGTTTCAGAGTTTTATTAGGAGGAAGGGGGTAGGGGAGCAGGTGCGGAGAGCAGAGGGAAAGATAATGGGGTGGGAGAAGAGACAGCAGAGGAGAGAGAGAGAGAGGGTGGGGTCTGAGTCACGGTTCTTTAAAGCACAGATGGATTTACAGAGACACGCCATATATATGCAGACTGTGTGACCACACTGCGTGTACATGATCACCAGCACACATGGATGACTTAAGATGCAAGACCCTTACCTTAACTCCTGAACTGTGCATGTGCAGTCACGCAGCTGGAGTGAGGGCAGAATTCTAACATTCCAGACTTTTTGCTTTGTAGCAGGGTCCTGTGCTGTTGTTCTCTCTGGGGAAGGGGGCCAAGTAGGCACAGAGTCAATGACACAGACTCCAGGAGAATGTCGAAACAACAAGCTCAGTTTATTCATCTCAATCTCAGCATCAGTAAAAAAATATGAATAAGTCTTTAAATAAATGATAACTTATAATTTAAAAGAACAAGCACATATATTTTTGTGCTTTTGATGTTTCCACCAACATAAAAAATAAACTTTTATAATAAATTTCTTTTTATCATTTCAGACATTATCAAAACATAGACAATGTTAACTTCTAAACTATCTACCTTCAAAGTAACTCTGGTAAAGAACATAAAAAAGTCATTTTGAAATTTTTCAGCCATGGTGCAAATTGAAAATCATCTTTTCTACACTATCATAATTATTCTTCAATTAAAACAAACGATTTAAATTTAACCATCTTTTAAAGTTAATGTTTATGAACAGGTTTATAAAATAAGAGATTAAATTTTATCTTCCTAAATATCACAAGTAGCCAGGAGTGTTGGCATATGCCTTTAATCCCAGCACTCAGGAGGCAGAGACAGAGGCAGGTAGATTTCTGAGTTCCAGACCAGCCTGGAACCAGTCTACAGAGAAAGTTCCAAGAAAGTCAGGGATACACAGAGAAACCCTGTCTCAAAAACCAAAATAAATAAATAATAAAGTACTACAAGTGTTATGGCTATTTTTGGTTGTCAACTTGACTACATCTGGAGTCAACTAAAAGTCGACCAAAAATAGAGGGCACATCTGTGAGGGATTTTTGCTTGATTTGACATAGGAAGATCTATTTCTAATCTGAATCTTTCTTGAGTTGGAAAGACACACCTTTAATCCAGATTGTCTGAGCTGGAAAAGCCCACCAAAAACTCTAATTTGGACCATGCCTTCAACTGGAAGCCTATATAAGGACCTGGACGAAGGAGGCTTCTGCTTTTTGCTTGCCCATGCTTTGCTAACAAGACAATTCCTTCACTGGCATTAGAGCCTACTTCTTTGGGATTCCATTGTATAATGAAGATCAGCTGAGACATCCATCCTCACCTCAAAGACTGAACAACTACTGGATTCTTGGACTTTCTGCCTACAGCCAGCCATTGCTGAATTAGTTGGACAGCACCTTGTAAGTCATTCTAGTAAATCCCCTTTCAATATAGATAGATAGACTCGTTTGTAAGTTCTGCTACTACAGAGAACCCTGACTAATACAACAATTAATCTCCAAACGATTTGACAGTGTTGATGGCATCTTGAGATGCTATTATACAACAGCTGTCTGCACACTGCCAGAATCTGACTAGCCCAAGAGATCTAAATACCATTATCCCTGCTTTTATGGGGATAAAAGTACCTATCATGTTGAATATTATATATTACATCATCAATTTCAAAAGCTCTATTTTAACAATATAGCATCTAATTAATCCAATAATAAAAAGTAATATATTTGTGCATCATAGAAATGTGACTGACTCATCAGTGTGTGAGAGAAACAAGTTGAATAAGATCCTAGTTGATTTGCATTGGCTTTTAAAATTGTGTGTGCATGGTGTGTGTATGTGTTTATGTGTATGTGCACTTCTGCGCGTGTACATACATCAATGCCAGATATCTTTCTCAATCACTTTTCACATTATTTTGGGAGGTTCAAGGCTCTTTCTGGACCTAGAGCTCACGGATTTGGCTAGACTGCCTGGCAAGTTATCTCCATGAATCCTCCCTTTTCTGCCTCCCTAGTACTGGTATTACACATGTACAATATGGCACCCAACTTTTCACATGTGTTCTGGGGAACATACTCGATTCTGTACTCTCATGAGAAGCATTTTACTAATTAAACCATCTAGTCCTGCAGTTTTTTATTTCATGCATGTTAAGAAAAAAAATGTCCATGTGGTCTAAGTTGTCTAGCATATATGAGACCCTTAGTTGATCCCAGGCAGTGAAAACTAACTAAAGACCACAACTATTTATATTCTAGGAAAACAACCTCAGTTCAGGAAAACGATCATTTATATTCTTGTGGTATACTTTAAATTAATGTGAACTAACTTGGGTACAACTTAATCCCTTCTTAAAAGTTCCTACATTTTCAGTTAATAATTACATTGAAGCATTCACACAAAATAAATGTTATAAACATATGTACATTGTTTCTTGAAGTATTAATAGAAACAGAACCATGGAAATAGCCATAAATCTCTTATTGCTATTCTTATTTTGGAAGAACAGAATAGTAATTTAATTACTAGAAATATTGTAGCTAAAAATTTGGACAGTTATTTCCAACAATATTTTTAATTAGTTTTACTACTTTAAAACTTTACTTTTATGTGTACGGGTGTTGTGCCTGCATGTATATCTGTGCATCACATGCATTTCTGGTTCATATGGAATTAGAAGAGAGCATCAGATGCCCAGGAATTGGATCTACAGATGGGAGCCTTCATTTAGATCCTGGGAATCAAACTTTGAAGAGTACCCAGCACTCTGAACTGCTGAACCATCTCTCCAAGCCCTTATTCCAATAAATTTTTTTAGTCAGGGTCTCACTGTGTAGCTCAGGCTATTCTAGAACTTGCTGTGCAGACTAGGCTACTCTGGCTCTCTTTCTCAAGATCTGGGATTTAAGGTGTACACCACCAATGCCAAGCTTTTTCCAAGAATTTTATAATCTACAAGATCCCAGAAGTCAAGTCAATGACTAAAAATGTCCCCAACAATTCAGTAGCATCACATTAAATTTTAAATTTTTTTCAACTTAGCTTCTGTACCTCAAACTGTAGTATTCTTTCAATTCTGTTTTTCTTTGCTCTACTTGTGATAACACTTCTGTAATTTTGGAGAGTTCTTTGTGTACTCCATCATCCTTAGTTTCTGTTACAATTTCTTTTGTAAGTACATCACCACAACTATCTTTAACTTGTAGAAGTCCTATGTATATAATTCATCCCATATGACATCCCATATGATAACATGGAGCACATTTTTCAGATACAATGTGAGATCCTGCTCATATTCACAAGCAAAATGACTTTATAAAATCAGATGAATGCTGTAAGAAAACAGGGACAAAGTAAGGGAGTTGGATCTGCAGTGGGACCAAGGAAGACTGTCCTAAGGAACAAATGGCTACACTAAGAAATCAAGTCAGGCGGTTGTGGCACATGCCCTTAAGGCAGTGGCAGGCGGATCTCTGTGAGTTTGAGGCCATCTGGAATACAGAGCGAGTTCCAGGACTGGCTCTAAAGTTACACAGAGAGATCCTGTCTCAAAACAAAACAAAACAAAAAGCAAATCAATAAGGAGTCAAGCAGAAGGTGAAGAGTTGTAGGCAGCAGTAAGTTTGCTGCCTTAATTTTAAATGCCCATTTTTTGTCCTGTCTCAGTTAAGTTGTTTGTGTGAAAAATGAGCAGTTGGGTTCCAGAGGGTGCTGGAGATCAGTTCCCCTGTGGTTTTCCTGTTTGGAAAACAGTGTCCAGCTTGCCTCTGGATACAGAGTAACCATTCCTCGACCCCTGCTGTTAGAGGGGTGTATAAGCCCATGTTGGTACTAATAAAGAGAGCTGCTTCCCTGACAAACTGAAACTAGGTGTCTAGAGTGCTGTTGAACCTCTGCGTTCCTCGCCAGTTTTCGTGCTCCAGCTACACGGGCCGTGGCAAAGAGTAGTCTAGAAAATCTACGCCATTTGGTTAGACTCCATTGCAGTTTGCTTTCATCCAAGATGGAGTAAGAGGAATGGACTTAAATTTTCATTTCACACCACCACGGCCAAAACAGATGAGATTATTATGTCAACAATATATAAGATAAAGAACCATCAGCAATGATGGTCATGATCCCAAACCTTGCAAAGCGAAGGAACTGGATTGGAACTAGGGAGACTGTCTGGGCAACCTACGACACTCTCTCAAAAACTAAAAGGTAGAGGTGTAAGTCAGGGGTAGAGTATTTGCTTAGCACGTATAAGGACAAAGGTTTAATCCCTATAACTTAAAGAAATAGAAAAGTAATAAAGCATTTTCAGGATATCAACAAAAGTGATAAACATCCAAGTAGCCTCTGTGAAAATTTTAATTTTGCAGAGGTAGACCAAGTAATAGTGTTTATGAGATCTCAGAGGAAAATAAAAAGGAATCATTGGAATATGTGCAACTGGATAGGAGGAACCACTCCTAATACCCTATATCACATAAAACAATTAAGATCACCATGAATGACAACAGGTGACTGATGAGTTCAAAACATGGAGTGGATTGATGATGCTGTGACAACAAAATGGCACATATATGAAGTGAGAGATGTGACAACCATTTGCGTTTGATCATTCCATTTTGATCATCCATGTTGGACGCATGTATGGAGATGTCCTATTGGACCACATGACACATACAACCATATATCATTTGAACATAAAAAAAATAAACAGAATTTAAAAATATACTTAATCAGATATCCTTAATACAGATAAATGTGTTAAGCAGATAAAGATATATATATTTATATATATATGTAACTACAGATATTACTGAGAAATCCATGAATGATATGTAAGTAAATAGTCATATGCATTGTTCTAGGGTCAAATGATTAATTATTTAAATGTTAATTTTCAACATTCTAATTCCCTAAAGGACATAAGACATTTTTATATTTCTGGTTTAAATTTATTTATTGAATGTATGTGTTTATATGTGTATAGGAGCATGGATATCATGGGGCATGTGTAGAGGTCTGAGAACAACAGGTGGAATTTGATTCTCTCCTTCCACCTCTGAGTTTTAGAAATCAGACTCAGGACATCAAGCTTGGTGGTAAGTGCTTTACCTGCTGCCTTAGTTTCTTTTCTATTCCTATGATAAGACACTGGCACCAACACTCCTTATAAAATAAACCATTTCATTCTGAGCTCATGGTTCCATGACAATCATGGTGGTGAGCATGGCTGCAGGTAGGCATGTGCTGGAGCAGCAACTGAAAGCTTGTATCAACTTGGTTCACAGCAGGAGGCACAGAGAACCCACTGAGAATGACAAGGGCTTTTGAAACCTCCAAGCCTGCTCCCAATGACACACCTTCTCCCAAAGGACACACCTTCCCAACCTGCTGCACAACTAGGGACCAAGCATTGAGTTAGATGAGCCTATGGGGACCATTCTCACACCACCACACCTGCAGAGACAAAGACTCCAGATGGTTTTAGTTGAGAATATGTTTATAGAATTCCTGTGGAGGCCTGGGAACAGCTTAGGGGGAGAGCACTTCTCTAACCATCACAAAGCCTAGGTTTAACCCCCAGCATGCAAAAACAACAAGTCAGGGAAATGCAAAGACTAGCCAAAACTACTCCACTGGCTTAGCTGCAGAGTTTAAAAAGCCCTGGTTTGTCACCCATCTTAGGACATACAGGGTCACATCCTCCACACATTGACTGTCTGACTCCCCTACATCTCAGAAGTCAGATCTATTCCAGGGACAGCTGATAAGAACAAACCAGTCACTGGGGAGAAACACGTCCACAATATGCTCTAAAATCTGCATGGCAGAAGAGAGCTTTCTCCTCCTCTTGTGTCCCCTCGACTTTCCCGGACCTGCAAAGGCACACTCTCCAACACGGCACAGGTCCTCTGCTGCAGAATAAATCCACAGCAGTTGCTATGCCCCTGCCTCAACCCCACGAGAGGAAATTCATTTTCCTCTCATCAAAAAGAGTCCCTTACCTCCCCTAAGAGGCTTTTCTCAATTCTGCCTTTCCCAACACTGGCTTAATCTGTATCATCAACCTGGTCTAGCTGAGCTGGGAAACCTGGGGGGCTGCAAGAAGGAGAAAAGGTCAGTATACAAGGAAGGGTGCAGGACTGTATACAGACCAATGCTTCCTTAAATCTAAGTGCTACTTGCAGGCATGAGTATTTTATTTGAACTAAGTGCAATGAAGAAATTCACAGACCTCTTACTGAGGCTTACTAACTTCAAGAGAACCCATTCTGGCCAAGAAAAGACTTAAAAGAAATTTTCCCGACAGAGGGAGTCCTACCTCTTCCTCTCTGGACCCGAGAAGCAGTTCTTGACATTTTCTCTCCAGGGAACTGACTCCTTGTGCATTTCTCCTCCTCCTGCTTCTCTCCAGCAATACCCTTGCTCCTCTGACCAACACTAGCATCTTTAATCTTCACAGGGGACAGCATACCCTTAACAAAGTCACTTGGGACTGATCTAACCTCCCAGGAGGAGGTAGGCACACCTCCAAACCCCTGGTTGTCCACAATTGCTCATCTACAATCAGGAGTAGCTGTTTTTCATTTGATGTTATTTGCTTCACAAGATTTAGACAACAGGCAACATGATTTTTTAATCTCTAAAACAATGTGATGTATCTCTAGTTCTTCTACTCTCAAGTCTTTGAAAACCTGACTGAATCAAGAGGTTTACAGAGAATAGCCACAAATCCAGCAGGAAAAATATCAACCATCAGGACTATTTAGGCATGGAAAATCACATCCAAGGGATGAAATGTCTAATGAGTTGATGTTCAATATTGCTAGCTCATTTAATATTTTCTCTTTCATGAAACTGGTTTAAAAAAGAAAGACCACAGATTCCATTTCAAGTACATCCAGTTTTGAATTTAGAGACTTTCTAAAAATCCAAACACTAATTAAGACAGCACACTTCCCCCTGGTCACCAGACACTGCTCTGTTAACAAATCACAAGCATTCATGAGCACAAGAAACAAACAAGGGAGCAATTACCAGGTAGCCTTGGAAGCATTAATAATCTCTTTGATCAGAGGCTCCCCCAGGGTGATGTCCATGGAGGCTTGCTTGGAAAAGTCTTTGGTGTCATCTGGGTGCCTGGCCAGCCCATGGTTTGTGTCCAGAGTTCACCCGCTTCAGAGCCTGTCTCCATGTGTGCCCTACAGGAAAAGGCACAGAAGGGGAAATGATGCACCAAAGACAAGGCCAGCAAAGGTGCTGGGGAACAGACTTCCGGTTACCGCCTCTTAAAAGAAAATTAATATAGACTGTGTTCAGTTAGGATGGAAAGAGCAGGGGCCAGGCAGTGTGTGCCTGAGGAAGAGGTGAACACAGGCTGGGAACAAGTGCCAACAGAAGAGTGAGATGGCCAAGGAGCTTCTGGCTCACACGGAGAGTTCTGGCTGGAAGTTACAGATGCCCTTTAGTGTGACTGATTTAGTGTGACTAAATTCTGTGTGGTCACTCTGTGGGGAGACAGGGAGACCAAGCATTCCTGTGGCCCAGATCAGAATTGTGTCTTCCCACTTCAAATAAATTAAGAAAAATATCTCTCACAGTCATTTTTGTTGTAGTTAATTCCTGATGTAGTCAAGTTAACAACCAAAGATAGCCATCAGAGGGTGCATTAGTAATAAAAATGAGAAGTGTCTGTTTGTACTACTTATGATCTTCAAAGCCTTGATTTCCCTGGTATCCTAACCAGGTCTTTGGAAAATTCTTTTATCCACATCTTGCTGTCCATGGGGAGATCAACAATCTTCAGTGTGGCTTCAACTTCTGATCTCTACAAGGTCCTACTCCAAATCAGACTCTACTTTATTGAATTTGGACTTCACCATCTGAAAGACACAGTCCATCCAGTCCTCATGGAGTCTAGGTTCAGGGAGGGCACAGGAGCACACTTAGAGGAGCCAAGTTCTTAGTTCTGGATATTTGCACTCCATGCTGGTCATAGGCAAACTTCTGATCTGTAGGCACTGTCAGGAGAAATTGAAGGACCACACAGGTAGAAGAGAAGAGCCTGTCTTGTTCTATGAAGAGGCTATGTCTAGGGCACGGCTGCATGGCGGCCCCGGCAGCAACAGCCTGGCACAGGTGGTTTGGGGACCTCAAAGAGACAAAGGCCTGGCAGGTGGGACACAGGGGAGCTCATCTGAGAGAAGACCATCAGTTGGATGAGCTCCAGAGATGACAACCTTCCCCAACTAGGAGAAGCAGCAGTATCATGGTCACTGGTGTGGGAGGGGTCAAAAGGAACAGGCAGAGGAGGGACTGCCATGGAGATGAAAGTGGTGGGTATGTGTGTGGCATGTACACATGTGCACCCACACACATGCACACACCACACACACACACACACACACACACACACACACACACACACATAACTCCAACAGTATGCATGTGGGAAAAGATAGGTACCTTTGGGGACTGGGAATGTGGAGGAAATAAGAAATTTATCAGAGGCATGGCAAGTAGGCAACCTCTGAAGACAGAGTCTGGTACAGCTAACCCTGAAAGAAAAGTGACAGTTTATTCCCAGATGGGGACAGAGTCTCCAGAAACCCACGTCAGTGGTGATACAAGAGCTAGAAGGACAATCGTCCTGTTCTGTCCCTCAGGCTTCCTCAGCTGGCCCACATGCCCTGGTCCCTCATGGGTGATCCCTTCTACCACCCAGCAGCCAGCAGTATCTAGCAACCAGTGTCTCCCCACCTCTTCCCTGGCTCCTGCAGATGCCCCCAACACTGAGGTCAGCAGGGACTGCAGTCAGATTTTCCCACACACCATCTACTCTCACCTTGGGTCCACTCCATGTGGCCCACTGCACATGATACCACCTGTCATCATCTTTGGTCACCACACTCATGATGATGCAAGCCGGGGACACTACAGCATCACATAGTGCACATGGTGGCCCTGGGGGCAAAGAAAGACCCAACACGAGACATCAGGACAGTTTGACAGCCAAATTAGGATTAAGAGCTATTGTAGAGGGTGGGGTTCTAGACAGGGACTTGTTGTCTTTTTGATCCTTTGGGGCTGTGGAAGCCTGAGCATTGCATGTGTTAAGATCCAGAGCATGAACCTAGCATGCTAGCCACATTTCCTGGTTCTAGAAAGCCTCGGTCCATCTCCAAAGTCAGCACCTGCATGAGTACATTTTGGGAAAATAGGAACAAGGACTCTCTCTGGTGGTTGACTGGAAAACTCAGCTGAGATAAACAAAAGCAGGGGTCACAGCAGGTGCCCCAAAGAGCATAGCGATGTGGTCTCTTCTGTACCATGTGTCCATCACTGACATGGCTTTCCATGTTTAGCTGGTGTCAGCCACCTCTTCGGAGGAAACATAATGGACTCCTCACACCCCAAGACTTCCTCCCTGTGTCACCAATTCTGCCCCAGCTATAACCCATGCTATCTGTCACTGCTTCCTTTCCATGTAACAGGACAGTAGTTGTCCCTCTGAGGCACAAGGAGATCTGGACTCTGCTCTCGGGAGGCAGCCAAGCACTTGGCACAATGGGCTCTTGCTGGATTAGAGTTTGAACCCAACCTGCACAGGCCACTTCAGAGATGAGGGAAGGGGAGCCACAGTTCATGGTCTCCTGTCATGAAGGGAGTCAAGCCAGGAGTCCTGAGTCCCCACCTGACCCACACAGTTAACAGCTGGACTAGAGAGAGGGTTTTGCCCAACAAGGAGGTCAAAGTCAGAGCTTTGCACTTCTTGAGGAAGCATGCTGGATACCTGTCTGGGGATGTAGCTCCATAGTGGAAGACTTACCAAGCATGCATGCACAAGGATCTAAGTTCCATCCCCAGAATTTCAGGACAGTAGAAAGGGAAAAGTCAAAGTAGAGGCTGCATAAAACCAAAGGAGGAGCCTGGCAGTGGTTGTGTGAGCCTTTAATTCCAGCCCTTGGGAGTCAGAGCCAGGCGGATCTCTGTGAGTTCGAGGCCAGCTTGGTCAGCTGAGTGAGATCCCAGAAAGGCACCAAAACTACACAGAGAAACCCCGTCTCAAAAAGCAAAACAAACAAACAAACAAACAAAAAAAGGAGTAAAGAGGTGGAGAGTCTCCAGAGTCTCCCCATTATCTCCGAGGCCGCTAGAGCTCTTTCCTCCTCCTCTACCCTCCTCTGGACCCCTTATGAGCTGTTTGTGGCTCTCCAGGTCCAGCTTTTCCAGTTTCACTCCCAAGTGAGAGTTGCCACAGAACTCCTCCTGTTCTGAGTGCCCAGCAGTCATCTCCTATCTGGGCTCGGAAGTGTGTAGGTCCCTCTTTCCCTGGTTTTGGCTCGGGGCTCTGCCTCCCTGGCCTTCCTGGTTTCCTGAGACCCGATTACTCCAGTTGCCACCACAGCCAAGTACTCTCCGCAGCTGCCTTCCAGCTCTGCAAGCTCACCAGCTTCCCCCTTTACACACACTCCTCTTTCCGCCCTAAACGGTGTCCCAGCATTTCCCAGGCCGCGTCTGGCACTCGCAATACCGCAATACCGGTCCCCAGCACCAACATCTTGTGCATCACTGGCTGGCTCACCTAGATGTCCGACCTTCTACTCTGCCATCTTGGCCATGCTCCACTTTCGGACACCCGCTCGGTGATGCTCCTCCAGGATGAATCTCAACCTTGGCACCTACCTTACTTCAGGGTTTTGGACCCGCTGATGGGCAGGACGCTATGGGACGGAGAGGCGGGGCACTTTAAGGGCACGCCCCATCTGAGGGCCCCTTGCTGATGGCCCCTGAAAGGGAGTGCATTCCCTTCTGTGAAATCCATAGTGCTGGGAGAGGAGGGGCGCTGTGGTAACCAGTACCTCTTCCCAGCTAGCGACTCAAACATTTAGCTTGCTCTGAGAGGGATTAGAAGCCCGCTCACGTTTGAGGGATTTATGAAGCCACGCCCTCTCATACCACCCCCTGCCCAGAGCTCTGAGCTTTCCTTTGTGAGCTGCAAACAAAGAACACCCTCCTCTGGTTTCTACTCTAAGTGGTACTTCCTTCTTCTTGGCTAGCCAGGCCCTGATATACTCGCCTTTGAGTGGAGGTGGGACAGGCCCCTTGAAGGTGTAGGTCTGGAGGTCAGACCTGCATTCCTCTTAGGAAGCTGCAGTCCCCACTGTGGTTGGGCACCAGTAGGACAGGGCCACATATCCAAGTTCCCCTGGGAAACCTGGTGAGCCTTCCAGTGTGGGTGCTGGGAAAGAAACTCAGATCCCCTGGAAGTGCAGCTAGTGCTCTTCAGACACAATTTTTTGTTTTGTTTTGTTTTTGAGAGTTTATGTGCAGCGCTGGGTATGATGGAACTCACTCCATAGACCAGGCTGGCCTCAAGTTCAGAGATCCATCTGCCTCTGCCTCCCACGTGCTGAGTTTGAAAGTGTTACGCTAGCAACTGTCCTCCCTGTTTCTTTAAATTACACCGTGTGTGTGTGTGTGTGTGTGTGTGTGTGTGTGTGTGTGTGTGTGATGTTAAGGACAACTTGGGCCAGTTGTTTCTCTCCATGCTCCATAGGGGTCCTCAGGACTGAACTCAGGCCCTCAGTGTTGACCATGATTACTCTACCTGGTGGGGTTTTGTGGGTGTTGGGGTTTAGTCCTGGGGATGGAGGCCAGGTCTACACATATGCTAGTCAATCACCCAACGAAGGAGCTACATCCCCAGCAGATATTTGTTACTCAATGGCAGGGATGGAACTTGGGTCCTCACTATGCCAAGTGAGCACCATACCTTTGAGTGGCCCCAGGCTGACACTCTCCTTTGTAACCTCAGACATGTTTGCATAGTGCCTGGTTTTGTGAACACAGCCATGTCCTCAGGGTGACAGTGTCTTCCTGGAGTGCCCCTCTGTTAGACATAGTCCAAGATGACTAGACACTCAGAATGTTGCTGTCCCTACTGTTGGAAGTACCAGGACCTCAGTTCCCTGTCTTTGATCAAACCTACTTTCTAACCAGCATGGTGGCACACACCTGTCATTCAAGCACTTGGGAGGCAGGAGAATCTCCTGAGACCAACGGTGTCAGGCCATCCTGGGTGTGCAGTCAGGTGTTGCCTCCATGTCCAGCTGCAGACACAAGCCAAGCATGCAGACATCCCCAGTCCTGGGGAGGAAAGCCACATGGCACACCACAAACCCAGTGATACCCAGGCTGCTCCAGTGGGGATGCCATGGCTGAAGAGGCAGGGCAAGGAAGGCAGCAGCTGCTCCTTTGCAGTGAGGGGCAAGACCCGGGGTACTCAGAGACATTGAGGGCCTAAGACCCAGCAGTAGGCCAGCCTGTGTCAGCCTGGAGTGACCATTTAAGGAGGAAGGAGTCCTGAGTCCTGGACCTGCTGTGGCCCGTGCACCTGGGGCATGAAATCTGGGGAGGGTCGCCCAGGTTAAACAGCACTCTAGACACCCAGTTTCATCAGGGAAGCAGCTCTCTTTATTAGTACCAACATGGGCTTATACACCCCTCTAACAGCAGGGGTCAAGGAATGGTTACTCTGTATCCAGAGGCAAGCCCACACTGTTTTCCAAACAGGAAAAACCACAGGGGAACTGATCCCCAGCACCCTCTGGAACCCAACTGCTCATTTTTCACACCAACAACTTAAGGGAGACAGGACAAAAAAGGGCATTTAAGGCAGCAAAGTTACTCCTGCCGACATGGACCCAAAGTTGCTGGTGACTGCTGGGTTCAGGAGCAGGGCCATGGTGGGGTCCTGCTGTGATCAGAGGGTGCAGCAGAGCATCTGAAGGGCAGACAAGGACCAAAGGAGGACTGGCCACAAATGCAGAGACCTTATAGTGCTTCTATGAAGCAGAGCTGGGAAGTGGGGTGCAGGTGAAGGGGAGCAGCAGGTCTCTCCACATCAGTTGATTGTAGTCATTGCCCTATACCTATTGCTTGTCATATTTCATGTGTGTGTGTGTGTGTGTGTGTGTGTGTGTGTGTGTGTGTGTGTATTGTATCTGTGACACAGGTGTGACCAGGCAAGTTTGAACAACCGTAAGTGCAAATGTGGGTAACAGTGAAATATCACATATCTTTCTTTTGTAACAGGTTCTCATGAACTACCAGTTCTCAGGTTCCTTGGGTGTCCCTCACCCCTTCCTGGGGTTAGAGGCTCCCATGGCATTCCAGGACTTGTTTTTATGTAGTTTCTGAGGATTCAAACTCAGGTCCTCAGGCTTTCAGAGCAACTGCTCAGACCCTCCCAGTGTCTCCACAGCCCCACTTATTGGTCATAAAATTCTCATATCTTTGCTGACATTTCTGTTCAAACATTTTCTAAGTTGGACATTTTCTCACTACTGAGTCTGAGGGTTTTTTAATAGCTAGTTGTCAGCAGCTGCAGCCAGCAGCTCTTGTGTCTTGATGAGCAGAATTTCTAGATTTGCTTTCAAAAGACCAATATTCCTTTATGGAGTTTTCTTTTTCTTTTTTTTTTTTCAGACAGGGTCTCTACATAGTCCTTACCGGCCTGGAACTCACAGACATCCACCTGTTTCTGCCTCCTGAAGGCTGGGATTAAAGGCTTGGGCTACCACATCCAACCCCACTTGTTGGTCATATGTGTGCACAGGCCTGTGGAGATGGAACCCAGGCCTTCCATATTCCGGGTGAGAATGGAGAACCTGCCTAGGGTTTGACTTTGTGGAATCCTTAATCAGTGTCAAGGGTGTGCTGGTGTTGAGGGTCAAGACCCTGAACACCATGTCCTGCTTTACCATATGGCTCCTCTCAGGTTTCCCCTCACGGTTTCATATATGACATTTGGCAGTGCTATCTGGTTTCAAAACATGGCATTTTTACTCTGAAATTGTGAAGGATGCCTTTCTGAAACGTTCATTTTATTTTTGCTCTATTATTTTTTTTAGACAAGTCTTCTGTGTGTAGCTCTGAGTGTCCTGAACTTGCTCTGTAAACCAGGCTGGCCTCAAACTCAGAGATCTCCCTGCCTGCCTCTGCCTTCTGAGTGCTAAGATAAAAGACATGTGCCACCACTATATGGTTGGAACATTTTAGTTAGCATTGATTGTGCAAATAATAAGTTTTGTGGTCACTTTTAAAGACTTTTTATATTTTTATTTCATTAGGGGCAGGGTTCAGGCCACATGTCCATATAGCTGTCAGAGGACAACTTGTGGGAATTCGTTCTCACCCTCCACCACATGGGCCCTGCAGATAAAACTCAGGTTGTCAGGCTTGGTGGCAAGCACCTTTACCCACTGAACCATCTACTGGCCTAACTTTTGTTTTTCGCTTTTCATGCTAAAGTTGAATTATAGGGCTCACACGCAAGGCAAGCTCTCTTCCAGCCAACCCTTCACTTTGTTGAGATAGCCTCATGGTGACATTTTCCTCTTTCTTTCTTTGCTTCTTTTTATGATTTCTTTGTTTTCTGTACATGAATGTTTCACTTGCATGTATGTCTGTGCATCATGTGCAGTGTTGCTGCCTTTAGTGGTCAGAAGAGTGCATTGCATCCCCTGGAGCTGGGGTTACCATGTGGGTGCTGGGAGTTCAACCCAGGTCCTTCATAAGAGCAGTAAGTGCTCTTATCCACAAAGCCAGCTCTTCATTTCCTTGGTCACACAGTACAGTCACATTTTGAAGGTTCCTGTAGTTGGACTGATCCTAAATCCTACAGCTCTGTTATTGGATTCCCACCAGAACAGGGAGCCAGATCTCCTTGAGGGCATTTGGGAAAAACTCATATGTATTTCCTAGGCAGAATAGCCATTAGCTGGGAGGTTAGGGCACAGGCACAATCAGTTTTGGAATAAGATGGCACCAAGTTCCAGAGCCAAGGCTGTGGCAGTGCAGCATGAGTCCCAGTGTGAGCATGGCCAGGGTAGACACAAGCCCAGCTGTCAGACAGGCATGATACAGAGCTTGCACTCTGTTCTTCACAGCTGATTCTCTTCATGCCATTGAGGGCCTGGCTGGCACCACCTATACAGACTGGGAGTCTGCAGTCTGCTGGCTCTGATGCTGACCTAGACAGCCAGGGTCATTGTATGTGGATGCACAGAGTGACCCGTATACTTGGCAAACTCCTTCACTCTATTCTGAATATGCTTGGGTGTTTTCTGCAAGAAGAGTTCATGTTCCATCCTGCAGCCTCCTGATTTCCTACAGATTTCCTGCCCTAGTGGTGAATGACAAGGGTGTGAACCACTACACTACCCCCACTGTACTCCTTCTTGCTTTATCTGTGGTACTTGGCAGCCTGGCACCCTCTGTTGCCTGTGGTGATGCTGTTACTGTTTGTAAGCTTTGAAGACTTACACCAGTGTAGAAATTTCATTGTAACTCGAAATCTAATTGGTCTTATAATAAAAAAAAAACAGGGGCCAGATATCAGGGTGAATGCTGAAAGATCAGAGAGGCAAAGGAACAAACCACTGCCCTTGACAACTCCAGGAATCTTCTGACTGAAAGCTCCAAGTCTTCAGCCGAAAAGCCTCAGCTGATAGGCCTCTAGCCGAATGAGCTTCCTCAGCCAGAAAGGATTTAGTTCCTGTCTCCTTATGCTCTATATACCTTTCTATCATTGGCTGAATCCTTGCCTTCCTGACTACCCAAGCCCTGGTTCTCCTTCGGTCGTGATACCCCCGGTGGGCCAGTCCCTGACACCTTTCTCTGCTCTGCCATCACTTCCTGGGATTAAAAGTTTGTGTGATTCTCAGTACTGACATTAAAGGTGTGTGCCACCACTGCCTGGCTCTGTTTTCTCTCCTAGACTGAGTCAATCTTATGTAGTCCAGAGTGGCTTTGAACTCACAGAGGTGCAGACGGATCTCTGCCTCCCGAGTGCTAGGATTAAAGGTGTGTGCCACCACTGTTTGACATCTATGTTTAATGTAGTGGTTTGTTTTGTCCTCTGATCTTCAGGCAAACTTTATTAGGGAACACAATATATCACCACATTTGGTGTCTCCTTAAGCGCAAAGTAATAGTTGCAGTAAACACGCATGACCTGGGTATGCCATAAGAAGCCAGTTGCTGGCACCTCCACAGCACACAGAAGGACAGGCCCATCAAGATGTCTTAGTATTGAAAGTGGTTCAGCAGACATACATTAGTTTCCTGTGTCTGTGCTCCATGGTGGTTTTCATTTTTTTTTTTTTCCTCTTTGGTTTTTGAAATAAAGTCTGGTTCTGGTTTAATAGACTTTGGTGATCTGTCCCCCATTGTGCAACCGCAGACCCAAAATGGCCTTTAGTGGATGGAGCCACAGTTTCTGGTTGGGCTCTTGGTGCACAGAATGCCCTGGCCAGGACCCGGCTAGCACAGAGGTAGCAGTATTCAAGTTAAGGAACTATTTTTTTTATTTTATTTTGTCATTGTTGGTAGTTGTTCCTGGCATCTCAGCACATGTGGCATCAGAGGACAGCCCTGTGGAGTCCATTCATTCCTTCTGTCTTCCTGCAGGTTCCAGGGATCCAGCAAATCATCGGTCTTGCCAGGCAAGCACCTTAAGGACTCAACCAGCTAGCCAGCCAAACCATCCCTCGTTTTTTAGACACAGGGTCTCATGTACCCCAGACTAGCCATGAAGTTGCTGTGTAGCTGAGGACAGCCCTGAACTCCTGAGTGCTGGGTTGGGCCTTGAGCACAGGAGCTACTAACTTCATAGCTCTAGGAGCCTGGAGGGGCTGCTCTCATCATTCCACCTGACTTTGTAGAAAATGAAGTTTCTTGGTGTCTCTGTGTAACAACCCAGCTGTCCCGGAACTTGCTTTGTGGACCAGGCAAGCTGGCCTCCAACTTATAGAGATCCCCCTGCCTCTGCCTCCTGAGTGCTGGACTAAAGGTGCATGCCGCAATGCTTGGTAGTAATTTATCTTCTACAAGGAGATTTATTGGGGTGAGCCAGATGGCTCAACAGTGAAAAGCACAGGCTGCTCTTACCTAGGACCTGAGTTGTGCTCCCAGTACAAACATCTGGCAGCACAACAGCTGCAATTCTGGCTCCAGAGGATCCCCCACTGTGCCTGGGTCCTGCTGAGCTCCTGGCCTGGTTCCAGAGAGTAGCACCTAGCCCTAATCCTTCCTGTGTTTAACCACACCTTTGTCTCTCTTATCAGAGAGTCTCCAAAGGATCAAAGGATCAAAGGCCTAGGCAAAACTTGCTCAGGAAACAAGGAAAACCATGGTACCTGAGAAATCAAGTACATAGCACTGGGCATTTTATGGCTGGGAATTCCTTTCAGGTTGCTTTGAAGTTATGGAAATTAACTGGCTAAACTGTAATTAGAGAGAAATAACAACGCCCTAGGGAAGGGAAGATGCTTCAGTCCTTCAAGGCTGAACCCCCTGCAGCCGCCAAGGGCTAAATTTATTCTTAAAATGCCTCTGAGTCTTCTTTCCACCATGTACCCACATACCCCTGCATCAAAACACCACCTCTGTACTGGGCCAGCTCCTACAGTTTTGCCTTAGAGACACCATTAGGATCATGAGATCGCTCATCAAGTAAAGCCTTATGACTTGAGTTCAGTCCACAGGACTTACAAGTAAGGAGAGAACCGACCCCGGTAAGTTGTCCTTTGACCTCCACAGGTAAGGTGCATATATATATATATATAGTCTACCACAGGCAATTTTTGCCCCTTTTCATCTGTCCACAGATGTCAGCTAGGTGCTGGAACTTTCCTCCCAGTCTAGTAAAGAAGCAGCTTTGAAAAACCATTAAGTCTGGGAAGAGGCCCCAGGCACCCCCACCTGCAGCCAGTGGTACTTCAGTCCAGATGCCCTCAGGGACCACAGCCCCCTCCCAGGATAGGACTAATCACAATTCAGGCCTGACCCCTGAGTGTCTCCAGGCAGCCTGTCCTGCCACATTTCTCATCTGCCTTTCCAGTCCATTCATATTTCCTCCTACCCTTGTTCACGTAGACTGAAGGAAGTTCAGGTGAGGCAGTTTTATGAATAATTTTTGCTCTTTCTTTTTCCACACTTTCCACTTGGAACCTCTGAGCATTGAGACTGAAGTAGCCAGTGACCGCCAGTCCTTCTCCCTACAATCACTTCCCCTGTGGCCTCAGACATAACAGTCTAACAGCCTCCTGATTGTTTACAAAAGGCAGAAGTTTGAGGAAACAGAAAACAGAAAAGGTCATTGGTTTCTGTCCATCAGCTCCCAGATCTCCCAGAGGACAGCTTGCTTACTTCCTTAGTGTAGCCAATGTAGTAATAATCCCAAGTTTCCACCTTTATTGTCTTTACAAGATCACTCTCAAGACACAAAGCTCAACTGAAAGCCACATCAACATGGTCCTGTGGCTTCAAGCTCTCTGGGGAACCCTGCCTCTGGTTGGCAGGACAGCTGTGTGCAGCCCTGAAGTGTCAGTGAGGGGTGCAGAGGCCACAGGGACACAAACCAAAGGCATGGTCATGGTCCACACATGTGGCAGGAGAGGCCCTTGTGTGGAGAGACCAGGAGGATGTGGACAGTGACTGAACATCCCTGGGATTCACACAGTGTGAAGTGTCAAAGTGTCATCAGAGAAATTCTGAAGACATTATGTTTTTCAGGGCCAGTAAGCCTGTTCAGTGGGTAATGATGTTGGCTGCCATACCTGATGAGTTTCATCCTTGGAACCCACATGCACATGGTGGAAGGAGAGAACTGACTCCTGCAAGTTGTTCCCAAACCTTCATACTTGGGCTGGTGTGCTCTCTCTCTCTCTCTCTCTCTCTCTCTCTCTCTCTCTCTCCCTCTGTCTCTCTCTCTCACACCCACTGAATAAATGCGTATATAAAAAGAGTAATGGTGCATGGCTCAGATATCAAGGCTCTGCCTAAAAGTGAGGGGCTGGGGTATAGCTCAGGTAGGCTTGCCTAGTATGTTGCAAGGCCTCATAATTAATCCGAAGGATTGAAAAATAAATTGTATTTGAATGAAACATGCAGTCTTTCTTGTTACAATTTCCTAACATATAGAGCGTATTAGGCCAGGCTTGAGAGCCCACTCCTTTAATCCCAGTGCTCCAGAGGCAGAGGCTGGTGGATCTCTATGAATTTGCAGCCAGCCTGGTTGTCTACATAGTGAGTTCAAGTACAATGTAAGGAACACATGTAAGGCCTAGGGTGAACAACCCTGGTCAGGAGTGATAAGCAATAGAATGATGTAAGTAAACCACAAATGGAGTAGTGATAAGCTATAGACTATGTGTGGAAGTAGGGATAAGACTAGAAACCTAGCCAGGAAAGAATATAAAAGATGAAGCCTCAGACCCGACCAACAGAGCTCGTCAGGCCCTCATGTGAGACGACTCTCCTCTGCCAGAGACGTGAGATCCTGTGCCCAGTGCAGACGTGGCTGACCTGAGGAAGGCTGACCCAAGATCCAGAGGAACAGACGTGGCGCGTCCGGACCTGTATATCCAGAGAGGTACTCCTGCTTCCATTTGGAAGACAGGATGAATATTGCTTATAATCTTACTGTGTGAATAAATGAGTGTTATACCAAGTCTGAATCAAGAGTGATTATTCCTCCCCCGTAACTGGGGTTTGTGCTCGCTACATACAGCCAGCGATACATGGGGAGACCCTGTCTAAAAAAAGAAAAAGCACAGTGTAGGAAAGAAAACGTATCTACCCAGGATCCCCAAGACCAAGTTGTCAGCACAAAGGAGAATTCTTTGCCCCAGAGAGTCAGCAGGCAAGGAATAAAAAAAAAAACACAGGAGATAGAAGACAAGAGAGAAGGGGACAGGGATATTTGTCACAGAGGGGGAAAGGAATGCCTCTGGATAGAGGGGAGATAGCCGTGGCCCATAGGGAAATGGTGGTTTATAAAGGGAAAATGGGAAATCTTGCCTGGGGATGAGGCATTTAATTTCAATTGGGAATGTTAATTAGGTGAGCTAAAGGGGACTTTGATTGTTGGATTTCAATACTTTGATAACTGGACCTTGATAGTCAGCCTTGGGCAGAAGAAATGGCCAAATATGGGAATGGACGTTGGGGGCTAGCTTCAGGAATATAATCTAATGATTTTTAGTAAGACAGAGGGTATCTGAGAAGGACAAGGGCTACCAACAGTGGAAATCAGGAGAAAGACAAGGCCTGCCAGAGCCACGTCCTCAAATGGGCTGGTGTCCTTTCAGTGAGTAGCTGTGCACATAGCACTTTTGCTGGGTCAGACATCCTGGGTGTAGAGATGGGTCAAGGTCACTGGGAAGGTGTGGGCAGGTTGCCTCCAGATCCTTGGCCAAGGTCTAGAGGGAACTTTAGCACCCAAGACTTTGGTGTCTTCATGAATTTCTCTCATAGATGCCAAAGAATGTCACTCTCAGTGGGGAGGACAATGGTGAGTTTCAAGGGCCTTGAGGCCACTACTTCCTCCTCTGGATGCCATTAGCTGACTGTACACTTCCCAGCTGATACTAGGGGGAAGTGAGTGAGACTAGGTGAAATGGAGGTGAGATTTGGAGGTCCTGAGAGGCTCAATCACACCATGTTAATTAAGGAGGGGAACAGCTGAAGATGGCAATGAAGGAATATCCCAAGTGTTCCTCAGGGTGGGTGCCTGTGATGCTGGGGATGGTGGTTGGTGGGTGCTCAAGGAACCATGGAATCCATTGTGGGAGGTGGTCAATGGGTAAGGGGTAGAGAGTAGAGAGCTGGTGTGGAAGCTGAGAAATAGAGGTGGGTTTTAAGAGGAATCGGGGGACCTGCAGGGGCTGGTGCCTATCATGGTCATACAGTCAGTCAACAGCAAAGTTGTTAAGCTGTTTCCACAGGGAAGGCTGCTCACCTCTGGGCCTGAACTCTCAAAGCTTGACTTGGAGAACTACAACAACTGGCTTAGGCCACACAGCCAGTGTACAGAGTGTGGATTGAAATATGTAAGGAACACATGTAAGGCCTAGGGTGAACAACCCTGGTCAGGAGTGATAAGCAATAGAATGATGTAAGTAAACCACAAATGGAGTAGTGATAAGCTATAGACTATGTGTGGAAGTAGGGATAAGACTAGAAACCTAGCCAGGAAAGAATATAAAAGATGAAGCCTCAGACCCGACCAACAGAGCTCGTCAGGCCCTCATGTGAGACGACTCTCCTCTGCCAGAGACGTGAGATCCTGTGCCCAGTGCAGACGTGGCTGACCTGAGGAAGGCTGACCCAAGATCCAGAGGAACAGAAGTGGCGCGTCCGGACCTGTATATCCAGAGAGGTACTCCTGCTTCCATTTGGAAGACAGGATGAATATTGCTTATAATCTTACTGTGTGAATAAATGAGTGTTATACCAAGTCTGAATCAAGAGTGATTATTCCTCCCCCGTAACTGGGGTATGTGCTCGCTACAGTTGGCGTAGTCAGCAGGATTTTGGGCTTAAGGCCTCCTTGACCACTGAGCACTGAGGAATGTAAAATAAGTAATACAAAGGAATTGGCTATTACTCTGGTGGAGTAACAAATTACAGGAAACCAAATAAACTAGCAAGCGACCTCAAAGCCGCTCTGAGAAATCAACTCCTCGAAGTCAACTCTGAGGACCTAAAGAAAATCTGAAGGTCCAAGGAGGAAGAACTGGTAGGAGAGAGAGTATCAGAAGCAGACCGGAAACACCACCCTCCCTAAGGGTGCGGAGTACCGAAAAGAATACCAGACACCTTGATGCCAACCCAGACCCCTGGGGAAGAGTGGAAGGTGCTGGGAAAGAGCTAAATGAGGCGCTGGCTGGCCAAAAGGATAGAAAGGATTGCGGATTTAAAATTTGAAAAATTGATAACTGATTCCTTAAATCAGTCTAAACGAATTAGTGACTGGGAGTGGTACCGTAGGAAAAAATTAATTAAATTTTTGTATGGCTTGGTATACCACTTACAATGAACAGATTAATTAAGAAATTTAAGAAAACTAACATCTCCCCGGTGACAGGTAGAGAATATCAAGATGAGGTTGAAGAACAGTGGGGGAAAGTAGCCTCCAAGGTTAAAAATAAGGCCGGCATGAAATCAGTAAATGTGACTAACACATTAACAAATCCGGATGTGGTAGAACAAGAATTAGAGGGATGTAGCAAGGCACAAACTACCGCACTGCTTATGAAAACGGTGCAGGATATTGATGAGGACAGATTAATGGGCAAAAGGCTAGCCTTACACATAGTGAGGAAGGAACAGGAGCGTAGCGCTACTCCTGGATGGAACGGATGTAACACCGTACCATCATTTCCTGTCTCTACCCAAAGTAAGAGAACTCCTATTAGAAGTACTATATCAGCTCTGAACCCCTTCAGCACTGGAGGAGGTAGTAATCATCCCAAATTTGAAATGGGAATGAAGTTTGAGGAAATCAGGCCATATACTCCTCAGGAGATCTCAGAATTACGGAAAGATTATGCCCAAAATGGACAGAAAGATGCAGAATATATGTGCCGACTGTGGGAAAAGGGAGCTGACACAGTCATGTTAACTGATCTAGAAATGAGAAAGATCAGAAACATAGTAGAGAACCCCTCAGTATCGGAAGCTCTAGAGCATGTAATTGAGACATCAAAAGGTGATACACATCCACTATTAGATTGGATTACTGCAGCTTGGAGATTTGCGTTTCCAACACTAGACCTCACTCAATTTGAATCAGCAGCACAGTGGACAACATACGCACAAGCCATAAAACAATGTAGAAAATTAGGTATATTATATTTCATATACAACCAGGTACCCACACCTCAAGCCGCAACTTTTACACCACAATTTAAAAACATCATTATTTAAGGAGCTCCAGCACACCTTAAAATGAGCCTATCTGGACCCCTGCAAGCATGTCAAACCATCTCAGATGCCATGGAATTCTTTAAATCTTACAGGGAAATGGACATAGACAAGGTAGTATCATTTAATGTTAATAAGAAACAGGACAAGAAGAAAGTTACACCACGGTTTTCAAACATAAGACCATTTGGAAAACCTAATCAAATGCCCATAAGACAGAATGCAAACAAACCATGGAATCCGATTAGAAGGTTGACAGGAAGGAAAAATATCCCATGGAGAGAGACACAGAGCAACCCATGGAGACAGACATACCAACCAAAACTTTTTTTAGGCAATCGAAATTTCAAACCAAATTTCAGACCAAAATTTTTCAATCAGAACAACCACAGGCCCCCAAGAACAGGACCCCCCAGACGCTACATACCAAGACGGACCTGATCAACCCGTCTGGTAGACCATTCGTAGCTATACCTATAATAACTAACAAAGGGCCGAGAATAGTAAAATGGCTAATAGATACAGGTTCTGAAATTAGTATAATAACGGAATTTACAGAACATTTTAAAACTGACAAAAGGGTTATAATACAGGGAATAGCAGCAGAAACAGAAGTACCAGTAATAAAATTAAGACTCAAATTATATAATAAGGAATATGAGATTGAAGCAGCTAGTTTCAATGCACCCTGTAATATTCTAGGCATTAAAGAAATAAGAAAATTATTCCCAGACTTTCTAAATAATAAGAGAATAGCTAAGGTCAGATGTAATCTAGCAGAAGTAAAAATACAACCTATTAAATTACCACACACACCCCCGACCTTCACGGCACAATACCTTATCAAAGGAGGTATTAAGGAAATAACAGACTATACAAACTTCGCTGAAAGAAGGCATTATAGAGAAATCTCAATCATTTAATTATAACAGCCCGGTATGGCCGGTGTTGAAACCTAATGGCAAATGGAGATTTACAGTTGACTTCAGGAGAATAAATGAAAAAACACCCAAACTTCCAGGACAACTTCCCGATGTGGAAGACATCTTTCTTAGAATTAAAAATTTGGCTCCAAAGGCAATGGCAACTATAGACTTAAGTGATATGTTCTTTGGAATCCCATTACACCCAACATCTAGGGAACTTACTACATTTACATGGCAAGGACAGCAGTATCAATTCTTGAGACTCCCTCAAGGGTATTTGAACAGTCCTATTATTGCAACACCTTAACACCTTACAACACCTTAACAACTACATTAAAGAACTTCGAACCAGAATCAGAATGTAACATATATACCTATGTAGATGATATAATGATAGTAGGACAAGCCACTGAAAAAGTACAAAGTACATTAGAGAAACTAATTCAACATTTAAGAAATGAAGGATGGACTATAAACCTAGAAAAAGTAAATAAAGCAGGAACAGAAGTAAAATTCTTAGGGGTACATTGGACTACAGAAGAACCAACAATACCCGAAACAGTAATAGATAAATTAAAACAAATTAAGCGACCCCAGAATAAAACTGAGGTACAACATCTAATTGGCCTATTTGCATATTGGAGGCAACATATCCCATACCTACAGATCATATTACAGCCTTTATATAAAATAACAAAGAAAGCACAGGATTTTGAATGGGACCAAAACTGCGAAAATGCCATTAAACTAGTACTGGAATATATAAACCAGTACAGCCACCTATATTATATACAGCCCGGTGACCATGTATTTGTGGACATCTTGTATATGCAGGGCTATGGTAATTGGAATATATTTTCAAAAAATAAAGACAGGGAAACACCAATAGGCTTCTACTGCAAGAAATTCCCATGGTCAGAGAACAAATATTCGCTGTTCGAAAGAACCATATGGACAGCCTACGAGGCATTCAGGACAATCCACTCACTGCTCAAAGAGAACCATGTGACTCTCCGGTCACATATACCCATTTTGGACTGGGTAAAGGCACCAGGAGAGGCATGGGCTGGACTACCCATGGAAGGAAAGGTACTTCAGTGGAAATGGTACCATCAGGAGTTCCTTTGATCAACACCTCTGTCAGCAAAGGGGTTGGTACCAGCGGTATCGGAGTCGATACTTCAGTCCGACAGGCCCATGACTCCAGAGGGATACATTTTCCCAACCTCAACCCCTCCCCAGAAACAGGTACCAATGGGCCATTGGGGGACTAGAGAGTATGATCCCTCCCTGGTTAATGCCTGGTTCACTGATGGATCAGCAACTACGGTGAACAACAAAGTGAGATGGAAAGCAGCCGCCTATAGACCTAGGGATGGAATGGTCATTACAGACCAGGGCACTGATAAATCAGCCCAACATGCAGAAGTTTTAGCTGCACTATTGGCGATAAGACAAACCATAAAGGACAATTATAAACAAATTTATTTATACACCGATTCATGGTGTGTGGCAAATGGCATAGCAGTATGGTCAGGTAAATGGAGAAATAATGGGTGGAAAATTAATGGTAAAGACATATGGTCAAAGGCAGCATGGCAGGAATTGGATGCAGCAAGCAGACTAATCAAAATCATAGTATACCATGTAGATGCACATACCAAGAAACAAGATGAGACAAGTAAAAACAATGAAGTAGTAGACAAACTAGCTTCAGCATTAAGTATAAAATTAAAAGGTACATGGAAGGCAAACATTGATCCAGAAACAGGAAAAGGTAAAATACAGAGAGAATGGATACAGGTAAGACCATCAACTAACGACATACCTATAAGTACAGAAGAGATACTGAAAATCCATGAGCAGTTAGGACATATAGGTACACATGCACTAAAAAGTTGGTTCGATAAAAGAAATCTTAAGATAACATGGCAGACAATAAGGAAAGCAATCAATAGTTGCAACAATTGCCCAAAGGCTATGACAAGATTAACACACAATTACCAAGGGATAATAGGACACCGAATGGATTTTAATAGAATCCTACAAATAGACTTCATAGGACCGTTAAACAACTTTAAGGGAAAATATTGCTGTACCCTAGTAGACATAATGACAGGTCTCGGGATGGCCCGAGAAAGCACACACCCAGACCAAAACACAACGATACTTACAGTCTGGGGATGGTGTGCAGCATATGAAACACCTGATATAATACAATCAGATCAAGGAACTCATTTCACAGGAGCCAAAACACAAAGAATGGCTAGAAACTTAAACATTCAATGGGACTTCCATAGAGCCTATACACCAACAGCAGCCGGAGCAATAGAAAGATGGAACGGAATGATTAAAAAACAGCTAGAGATGCATAAGGGAATGCCACTGTCATTAGCAATAAAAATAGCAACTTATGAATTGAATACCAGACCCAGAATAAATAGGAAGTCACCAATAGAAGAAGCTATACAAAAACAACATACAATAGATTATCCTACAGTTATAGATAGAGAAGTAATAAGGAATCCTAATTGCCTTTACAGGAACCGGAAGAATAACAAATTATCCCCAGCAGAAATAATAGCACCAGGAACAGGAAACAACGTGTGGATAACTCAAGGTAAAAAGGACTTGAAATTAGCCAGGCTGGAGGATATAGCATAAATGTGTGTCAGGGAGGTGATATTCATAAGGGCAACCCTCCTGACGATTTGGCTAATAGCTATTGCAGTATACATAGTACTGCCAGTCTTAGAATTTGTTTTTCCCTTCTGTAACATCATTTACCAAAGAAGCTACTCATACAACATAGTCAACAATACCAATCCTGGATACGCTTCTGCAGCATCCAGAGCAGCCAACTTCACGGTATGCTGGATACACTATCTGCACAGGAGGCAATAAGAATAGCAAAGGTGATGTACACACTAAAGGCAAGCAAGCTATATGCTATTGGGGCCTCTGTGTGCTCATTTTTCTGTCTCAGGTTAGCAGATGTGATGGCAATAACAGCATACCAATGCCAGCCCTATTGGACAGTACACCCACAACAAACAGACCCACCACCACACCACATGTTATACAAGTGGGCACTAGGAAACAGAATACCATTGCTACTCCAACAATTTATGATCTAGAAGGCAAATTACCACTATATTGGTCAGCAGAGAGAAGATTTACACATTATATAGGAAAAACACATAGTTTTTGGCAAAAATATGCAGCATGTTTAACATATGCCTGGTATAAGGGTTGTGATCAATATAGAATGGCACTTAGCATATACCATCCAAACAAAGAATATATGTTAGAATCAGGGGATGATGTTAACACCAACATACATGAGCAGAACCCATTAAAATACCATTACAATGAATTATGGACCAACATTACCAATCACGCAGCCATATACAACATGTATTGGACAAAGAATTCACATATCAGAACAAACACATTAAGGGTAAACTCACACTATAGGACCAATACAATGGGAATAGAGACAGAACCAGAATTTGACTGTGAACTAGGCATGAATAGCTCCTTTGTGAGACAATATTTTGCACCAGTAATAGCACAACAAATGGAGGAGATAGGTATGCTGTATAATAAGATATCAGAAAGGTGGGAAGAACACGTATATAATTACAATGATGATTACTATGATGGTGATTACCCTACTAGTACATATTCAACGACACCTAAAGTAACTACAACACCTATAAACCCATGCAACCCTATGAATTGGACAGTATGCAATAATGGTGAAATGGTAAAACCATGGCCAGTAGTATCTGGAATAATACCATTACCCAAACCCTGGGGAAATAGATGTCCCAATAACTTATGGAGATACATTAAAAAACATAAGCTAGATGTACCAGGACAAAATAATACTAACTGGTTATGCGTAGCAGACTATCCCAATTTACCATTCTATTGTAACTTTTCTGTATTATATAGCACAGATAACCCATCAGTAAAAGGAAAGGAATGGAAATGGGATGACTGGACAAAAATACTGCAATTAGGAGTAGAACATTGGAGATTCCCAATCATACTTACAGATATTATACAACAACCTTGGGCTTCAATGAGACACACAATGAAACCTAAATATGATTGCAACACAGACACCACAACACACATCTGCATACTTACAGTAAATTCCACATTACACAGGGAAAAACACTCTTTTGCATATGCATGTATAAACATGTCCGAAGCAAATACAAACATTAGACAAAACAACAATACGAAAACCATAGTGGACCTACATGTAGGACCTTTATTTACTGGAAGAACATCAAGGTCAGTACAAGATCTAATAGCAATCACAGATACAATAGGCCAGGAAATACCATGGCTAGGAATTTTTGCGGACAGTACTGCAAATATAACAGCTACTAAACAGGTCCAGGCAATAATGAGATTTAATGATGACCAACAGTCATATCCAACATATTTTACTCAAGCAAGTAATCTGGGACTTTTTAACCTAACCTTAGCAAAATCACTAGCACGAGGTGCCACAAGCCTGAGAAACAAATTATCATGCTTTACCGAAACAAATAATACAGCGGTATGGACTAACTGTACCACAAATAAAGCAACCACAATAATAAATTTGAATATATATGGTAAAATTACCATAATAAACAAACATATGTCATTAGCAAAATTTGACAGCACACCAATATTAACCATAGGCATGATACATGAACCAAAACATAAAATACATAACATGCTAGGTGCCAGTAAGATATCAATTTGCTGGTTTCACGAGTCTAAAGACTTACTGGACATGCCCATACCCTGGGAAGTCAGTGCCAATGTTACTACAGATGAAGTAGCAGCAAAAAATATTTTCATATTTAATAGGGTAATTGAACAAAGGGCATACAATTTCACAGGTATAAGGGAGGTAGAATATATCCCACCATATGTACAAATGGCAAAGGCTATGAGAATCAGTAAGGTTATGGATCCAGATGACCTAATGGTACATTATAAAAATGGGATAACTAGATCAGGGAGTTTTTGGCAAACTTTGGATTATGAAATGGATAGAGTAATTGAATTACAGCACCATAATCTCCCATATTATTTCTACATGTTAATGCCAAATCCACAATATAAAGAATGGAATGAGGCTGAATGGGTAGCACACAAACCTAGAGGATCGATGAAATCACATACACAATATTGGGATAAAATATATTATCTCCCGATATCAAGAAATAAGGATTTTCTCAGCGAACATTCCAACACACCATTAATTATATTTAGAGGAAATATGACCAGACCAAATAAAGAAAATATTGGATTATATACAGCTCATTTTCCAAAAGGATACCTAATACCACCAGAAGGAACCCCAACAGTAGTCAAGGCACCAGCTATTATACCAGACCTAAAAAGTCCAGCTAAATTAGTTTTATACCCTAGGATTAGAAAAATTGAAATTACAATAGACTTGACAGCACTGAAACCACCTATAGAATATTGTAGTGATGTGAATTTTAGATTCGATTTAGACTACTCATCACCGACAAGAGTAGGAAGAAAACCACTACAAGCAATGGCAGTAGCAGCCTTTATGGCAGGAGCAATTTTAGGTGGGATAATGGGTGGAGGAGTATCAGCAGCAATGATAGAACCAATAAAGGCAGAAATATACCACATACAAGAAGTAAATAAGAAAACAGCAGAAGCTTTAGCAGCTATGTCAAATTCTATAGATGGCATGCATACACTAATACAAACTATGCAAGGCGAGATAAAAATGTCACAAGACCTTTATAAGGAGCAGTTCTCCTATCAAGCAAAACTTATTAATACTAACCATAACATGATGATGTGTCAAATGTATCGAACTCAAGTCAGTAATATGAATAATGAATTAAACAGTTTATTTAGCACAGGGTTAGGGAGAAGAACAAGAGAATATCAAAGTATACTAAACCCTGAATATGAAAGCTCATGTACAGATGGATTATGCAATATACATTTAGTACAGATCTTCTTACAAAATTCATTTTCAGCATATCATTCCAAGGCGATACCACAGCTATATACTGAAAGAACAGGAGTACCAGAATGGAACCACCAATACTTAGTACCCATAGACCATTACTTATGGACCAATATGAATGACACACCAGTGTACATACCATTAGAAGACTCCATATCATTAGGAGCAAATACATACATTTATCCACATCTACCAGAAAGCACGCTTGAAACTAGTCAATTAGCAGTAACTACTATCACACGGTCACTAGAAGATACAGGAGATTACACTTTCTTGATATGTGCTAAATATTTACCTACTTTAGTTAGCTGCATAAATCTTAATGAAACCACAATGAATGATGATATCACAACATTCAATATTACAGAATCAGGATGCTATATGGTACACAACTGTAGCATCCTACAAGTGAATTTCACTAATTATGATGGTAAAAACATAACCAAACAAAGAGTGACCACATTAACACTAGAAGAAAAACATTATTTTGATGGCTCACACTTATTTAATGACCCAACAGAATTAGAACATCACCAAACATTTGTAAAACAAGCAATGGAGTTACAACACATTGCAGATTTCAATCAGAAACAACTAGAATCCATACATAACAAAATTAAAGAACATGATGCAGCCATACATACATCACAAGCACAAACACACAATCTAGTGAATCTGTTAAGAACAAATACATACATACACAAGGACTGGGCGAAACAGATGCAGAAATGCAGCTTTTGGGATTATTTAGGCAGATTAGTCAGATTAGATCTAATATGTACACCAATTTACACATGGTAGCATTGGATAAAGTTAGCAACCTTTTGGTTTTTAGTAATTTTAGGGATAAGTATTGCTTTATGTTTGTCTGAAAAAATCAAGTGCTTGATAATAACTCCATGCTTAAGATGTCTTACAGGAATCAAGTAACAGGAAACCCACTTTGGAATCCATCAGGCAGACGCTTCGATTTACTTAGTAAAAATGGAATGAGTAATTTACTATATACCACATACCAAAAATATATGGAACCATTGTCTGATATTTTCTATAGAACAGGTATATTATCTATGGCAGGAACGATACAAGGATGCAAATACTGCAACCATAAATATGCAATGTTCTACCTATCAGAACCAGGTGAGGTAGACAACCTCCCAATGCTCTTGATGCACTTAACGTTCCACTTGACAATAGAAAGAGGTATACATGATATAAGATTAATTGGAGATGGATACATGAGATATTATGGAACCATGCAATCTAGTATATATAGGGTGAATGGAATGTATAAAATACACAGAAATAACATGGATGCAGCCCTACATATAAGCGCCGCTTTAGCTGCAGCATATGTGGGCCGTGGTAATCACAGACTATATAAAACATATAGAACATGGCTAAAACATAATCCTGATGAAGCAATAATAAGCATTGATAAAGATTTCCTGAATGACCCACAGTGGGAAACAGGAGAACCAATGTATTTACAAAGCATATGTACTAGAATATTGTGTAGAGATTTTGTTATAGATGTGTTAAAAGAATTTGCAGCTTATAGCACTTGGTTGAAGTTATATAATGCATATATAGAGAAAAAACATAAAAATAAACCACCCAGAATGAGAAGGATAAGAATGCTAGGATTAACAAATTAGGATAATATATTGTAAATTCCCAGGCTGCGACCTCATGTGATGCCTTTTATGTTGAAGACATGTCAGGCATCAGGGGATGGAATGTAAGGAACACATGTAAGGCCTAGGGTGAACAACCCTGGTCAGGAGTGATAAGCAATAGAATGATGTAAGTAAACCACAAATGGAGTAGTGATAAGCTATAGACTATGTGTGAAAGTAGGGATAAGACTAGAAACCTAGCCAGGAAAGAATATAAAAGATGAAGCCTCAGACCCGACCAACAGAGCTCGTCAGGCCCTCGCGTGAGATGACTCTCCTCTGCCAGAGAAGTGAGATCCTGTGCCCAGTGCAGACGTGGCTGACCTGAGGAAGGCTGACCCAAGATCCAGAGGTACAGAAGTGGCGAGTCTGGACCTGTATATCCAGAGAGGCACTCCTGCTTCCATTTGGAAGACAGGATGAATATTGCTTGTAATCTTACTGTGTGAATAAATGAGTGTTATACCAAGTCTGAATCAAGAGTGATTATTCCTCCCCCGTAACTGGGATATGTGCTCGCTACAAAATATCACCCAGAATGCAGCTGAGGGGTGGCAATTATGAAGGCCTCTCCTATAATAGCATCCAGATCTATGCAGTGTGGGTCAGTTGCTCCACTTGGCACAGTGGGAGCTAGGTGTGGTGTGGCATTCCTGTAAATCTCTTGTTTGAAGGCTGGGGCAGGGGGAGGTACAAGGCCATCCTGGGCTCTACAGTATATCTCAAAAAAAGGCTGGAAAAATGGCTTCACAGTTAGGGCTTGCTGCTCTAGCAGAGGTCCTGAGTTTGTTTCTGACACTCACGCAGAATGGCGAACAACCACCTGCCTCCAGGTTCCTGCCTTGACTTGCCCTTTGATGTACTGTCACCCAAATAGACCCTTTCCTCCCTAAGTGTACTTTTGATCATTGTGCTTATCACAGTAAGAGTAACTAAACCAGGACAGTGCCTAAGGTGAGGACCAATGCCCAGCTGACCTTGACCAGCATCACCAGAAATACAAGGTGGCCCTGAGTATCCACCAGACAAGACTCTGTGCTCTCCCACAAGGACTCTTAATGGTTGGTGCCAGCACACAGGGGGTTTCTGGTGGGAATGAAAAGAAAAAGTGCTTCTCAGTGAACACAGCAGACACCAGTGACGTGTAGGTGTTTGTGTGTTTGTGTTTGTGCATGCGCGCGCGCGCGCGTGTGTGTGTGTGTGTGTGTGTGTATGTGTGTGTGTGTGTGTGTGTGTGTGTGTGTGTGTGTTCAGCACTCTGTCCTAGACATATTTACCAACCCCAGGCTCTCTACCTGGCTCCTCACTGTTCACCCTATCAGTTGTCACCCTTGGTCCCTTAATGCCTGCACTTCTATGTCATGAATGGACAGCACTTTCACCCCAGGTCTCTGCTGAGGGTCTATGTGTAGGTAAGGGGCCCACAAGTCCTCCTGACTTGTAGTGTAATACCCATGCCTGAGACTCCCAGCAAGACCGCCATGGAGTCAACTTCCTGTGTAAGAACAAAAGGTTTTGTTGATTCTAGCCTAGGCAGGGACCTCCCTGACACCACTTTACAGTAGGTGAAAAGAGGGAAGGTCCCGAGCACTCACTTTAAGGGGTTTGTATAGGAAAGGCTTACATGCAGAATGTTATGTATCTTGGGATTGGACAAGGGGGCACCGGACAGAGTTGACACTCATGTGAGACACCCTATAGTGGCTATATCTTTTCTGTCTATGACCTTGAAGTCCCACCCCTAGAGATGTAGCAGGTAACTGTCCTACCTACATATGTCCTTGTAGTATCTGCCCTGGGAAGTGGCCCCCTGGGCTACTCTTAAGAGCCGAGGGGCACGTACACCACTCCTCCTCTCTCTCTTGTGGGCTTGGATGCTGGGACAGACTCGGGTGGAAGAACAGCGTGGGACTGTACCTCGGTGTTCCGGGACACTATAATAAATCTCCCTTACTGTAGTGAGTCTTTCTCCCTAATAAATTTCTTTACCCTTTAAGTAGACTCTTAGATTTCTCATAACAACCCCCACTTCTTCTACAAGGTCTGAACATCCTTTGCTCTTGTTCCCTTTGGGGGTGGGGGCCATGTAGGTAGAGTTTTTCTGCCTGGCCCACAGTCAGGACAAATCTCTCTCACCTGTCAGTCCCACAGCCGCTCAGACCCGACCAAGTAAACACAGAGACTTATATTGGTTGCAAACTGTATGGCCATGGCAGGCTTCTTGCTAACTGTTCTTACAGCTTAAATTAATCCATTTCCATTAATCTATACCTTGCCACATGGCTCATGGCTTACCGGTATCTTCCCATGCTGTTTGTCATCGTGGCAGCTGGCAGTGTCTCTCTGACTCAGCCTTCCACTTCCCAGCTTTATTCTTCTCCTTGTCCCGCCTACACTTCCTGCCTAGCCAATGGCCAATCAGTGTTTTATTTATTGACCTATTAGCAACACATTTGCCATACAGCACATCCCACAGCACTCCCCCCCCCCCCCCCCCCCCCCCCCCCCCCCCCTGGGCTTTTATGAGAGCGACCGCCGGCGGGAAAAGCGCCGCGGCCGAGCAGAACTTTCATTATTGAGGTTCCTCAGTGCTGAACTAACAAGAGGGTACTTCCTCGAACATAACGAGGCCAAGTATACAGAGCGAAGAGAAAGAGTGTACACTTGTATGCGAATACCAAGAGAATTGAAAAAGCTCATATTTTTTGGAATCTTCCAGTGCCTCGATGCCTTTCTGTATGTGTTCACCCTGCTTCCTTTAAGAGTCTTCCTGGCGCTGTTCAGGCTCTTCACTCTGCCTTGCTATGGCCTACGGGACAGACGTTTGTTTGCTTCAGCCTGCACAGGTGTGTGACATTTTGAAGGGTGTCATTTTGATAATCTGCTATTTTATGATGCACTATGTTGACTACTCCATGATGTACCACCTGATAAGAGGGCAGTCTGTCATCAAGCTCTATATCATCTACAACATGCTAGAGGTAGCCGATCGTCTGTTCTCTTCAAGACAAGATATCTTAGATGCTCTCTACTGGACAGCCACCGAGCCTAAAGAAAGAAAAAGAGCACACATCGAAGTCATTCCTCACTTTTTCATGGCTGTTCTCTATGTCTTTCTACATGCAATTCTCATAATGGTTCAAGCAACGACTCTCAATGTGGCTTTTTTATTTATTTATTTATTTATTATGCATACAGTGTTGTGCCTGCATACCAGAAGAGGGCGCCAGATCCCATTACAGATGGTTGTGAGCCACCATGTGGTTGCTGGGAATTGAACTCAGGACCTCCGGAAGAACAGCCAGTGCTCTTAACCGCTGAGCCATCTCTCCAGCCCTCAATGTGGCTTTTAACTCTCACAACAAGTCACTGCTTACCATCATGATGTCCAACAATTTTGTTGAAATTAAAGGAAGTGTTTTCAAGAAGTTTGAAAAGAACAATCTCTTTCAGATGTCAAATAGTGATATTAAGGAACGATTCACAAATTATGTGTTTTTGCTAATAGTGTGCTTAAGAAACATGGAACAGTTTTCTTGGAATCCAGATCATCTCTGGGTGTTGTTTCCCGATGTCTGTATGGTGATCGCGTCAGAAATTGCTGTGGATATTGTAAAGCATGCCTTTATCACCAAATTCAATGACATCACTGCAGATGTCTACAGTGAGTATAGAGCCAGCCTTGCATTTGACCTTGTCAGCAGCCGACAGAAAAATGCGTATACAGACTACAGTGACTCGGTAGCACGAAGAATGGGATTTATTCCTCTCCCGCTAGCTGTCTTACTCATCAGAGTTGTAACAAGCTCAATTAAAGTGCAAGGAATCCTGTCCTATGCCTGTGTCATACTCTTCTATTTTGGGTTGATCTCCCTGAAAATACTTAATAGCATTGTGCTGTTGGGGAAGTCATGTCAATATGTGAAGGAAGCCAAAATGGAAGAGAAGCTATTTAATCCTCCCCTGGCTAGCACTCCCGGGAAACCCTCCAGTAAATCCCAGAGCAAGTGCAAGTCCTCTCAAGGCCTTTCCACGGAAGAAAACCTGTCCACTTCCATCACCAGCCAGCCTGTTCATCAGAAAGAAAACGTCATACCCTTACTTGTGACCAGCAATTCTGATCAGTTTCTGACAACCCCAGATGGCGATGAGAAAGACATTAACACAGGGGTAGTGAGTTCGGAGAGGTAGGACCACTGCAGGAGGAAGGGTAAGGTTTTAGCTCTTAGCTCTGACCTCTTGGCTTTCTTCTTTGCATTGGTTCTGTGTTTCTTATTTAATAAGAAGGTTGGTTATATCTACAGGGCCAAGTAGGCAAAGTGGCCAAGTAGGCACAGACTCAAACCACAGAGACTCTGGGAGAATGTTGAAACAACAAGTTCAGTTTACTCAGGAAGAGGCAAGCCTTATATACCCTCTAACCCACCCTGAGGGAAGGTCTGATGACTATGCATCAGCTGGTGTGACATGGCTGCCTCTCATTGGTCTAGGTCATCTCCAGATCATGTTTCAGCTGCTGTTGCTAAGACCATCAGGCAGACCCAGGCTGGCTATCAGAAAGTATCTTTTTTACTTGTTTGGGCCCTCTGGCCCTCAAGCCTGTTAGGGATGAGTCATCCCACACCTATTGTCCAAAGCTCCAGGGGTGAGGACAGGAGCTGTCCAGGTCTTATAGCATAGCATGGGTCTGAGGGCCCCACAGAACCTCCACCATGGGCCAGGGGTGTTCTGCTGTTACTGTGTCATGAATTCCCAACACTGAAGATGGACAAGTCCTTATAGTCCTTACAGCATGGTTCTGTGGGTCAGGGTCAGGCTCTGGCAGCCTGTGGCTGTGGTGTGAGGTTTTGGTGTCAGCAGCTGCAGGTCACCAGAAGTTCGCTGTCACACACTCCATGGAGAATCCTCGGACCACTTCAGGGCACCTGCTCTCTTGGGAAGCCTGGGAGATGCTCAACCTCACATCCAGGAAGTAAACAAAGTAGCACCAGCCTTGGCCACTAGCTTCTCCTGGGTATATTAAGGATAGCCATAGCCAGGGCAGTCCAGGAGGTGAGGACACATAGAGGGAGCACTGGAAAGCAGCTCCTGAGTGGATGAGGAGTGTCTCCTGGGGCAGGGGGCAGGGTGGGTAGGGCTGTCTTGGAGACATGCCAGGGTGGTACAGTGAAAGGAAGGACCAGGAAGCAAGGAGGGTGGTCTGATGGGGGCACAGCTGGACAGCCTGAGAGGCAGAGAGCTGGTGTAGTGGTCATGGAATTGGTGGGTTTTGTTTGTTTAAAATTTCAAAAGTTCAGAAATTTAACATTAATAGAAATCTGAGAAGCTAATAGAGCAATGATTGCTTATTGTTCGAATCATAAGCGTAAGATTTTAGGTATCTTTTGGTTATCTTATGAATATAGACTTACAGATGCTTTTTTATCAGGCCAAAGACATTTAAATCTAATTTATAGCTGGCTCTCTGGACAGAAGAAAAACATATATTTATTTTTAACCCAAAACTATAGTTTTTTTTTGGTCTCAAAGATTCATATCTACTGCTGCTGTTTACAATACCATTTGCCTGCTTTTTCTACAATATGGATTTCACTACTGATTGATAATACTAATATATTTCAAACTTTTGTGTCCTTTTACAAAATAAGAATTCACATAAGGCACTGAGGATCACAAGAAGCCATTGGATCCACTTCACAGAGGTCAGAAGGACTCCAGATAAGGACAACAGTACACCTTGAGTTTTCAAACTCCTCCCCTTCCTAATTACTAAGGCTGTGAGCTTCAAAATTCCAACTAAGTTCATAAATTTTTGACCCATCCCGTGGGCCAGGTTATTTGATGAGACCTGAGGAGGCACCTCCTGAAAGATCAATGGGGGTGAGAGAGAAAGGAGACCAGGCGCATAAAGGAAGACAAAGTTAGTCTGAGTTGCATCAAGGTCTCGTTTATTGACTGGGTGTTGAGGCTTATAAGCAGGGCTTCAGGCAGGGAGGAGGAGCAAGGGAAGCACGGAGAGAAGAATGGAAAATTCCTAAGGGAGGGTGAGGTCGCTTTGGTCCCAGGTCCCCTGCAGCTGGCCGACAGGCTCCAGAAAGTTTATCTAATTGTATATCCTGTAGTTAGGCCAGGAACCTCCTGTCAAGGCTTGACAAAGTTCAGGACACAGCTGTCCGGAGTCGGTACCCAACAGTTCCCCCTCTTTTCTCAAAAATGGACCAAGTCCATTGTGATCGGGGTGGCTAGGGTCCGAGAGAGTCCCTGTCTTAGGCTACACAGGGAGCTTCTCATGCTCGGACGACCTCTGTATGCTGTTGTCTCCGGCGTAGGCCCTGTACTATTCCCATCATTGAGTACCCTCTAGTAGGACCGTGGGGACGCTAGGGCCTTGGGACACTGAATCTGAGTCCTTGATGGGGCTCCTGGCCGGCCTCCTCGGAATCTACTCTGTGATAATGAATCGAGACGTGTCGTGGTAAGGCCGAATCAATCTGATTTTTGATAAACCGAGTCAACCGCTGAAAGACCCAGGGACCAAAGGTAATGAGAAGGAGAAAAACAATTAAGGGGGCTAGAATGGTAGGTAGCAAGGTGGAGAGCCAGGGGACCCTTGCAGCCAATTTTCAAACCACCCATGCTGATCTTCAAACTCCCTTTTTCTTTGAGCCAGCCTTTCCCTTAATTTTTCCATCGATTCCCTGACAATACCAGTATGGTCGGCATAAAAGCAGCATTCTTCCTTCAAGGCTGCACTTAATCCCCCCTCCTTTAAAAATAGTAAATCCAGACCACTTATGTTTTGTAATACAACCTCAGAGAGTGAGGTTAAAGATTTCTCCAGAGCAGAAATGGATCTTTCTATGGCCTCTAGGTCAGTAGTCATAGCTATTTGTAACTGCATAAGATGGTTGCTCTGCACGAGGGCAGTAATTCCTATACCAATTCCTGCAGCGATGCCCCCAATACCTAACAAGAGGACAATAGTCATAGACACAGGTTCTCGAGTGTATCTGCCTCTCTGCTCAAAGAATTTCATATCGGAGACTAATTGGACCAGAACATAAGAGTTTTTCCATTATCAATGGCAAAGCAAGCTTCCCCTATTCAGTTTTTGCCATCTGCAAGTGTGTCATGGGTTCAGAGGTGGATATTGGAATTCTAGCATCCTCAGTTTAGTGGTACCCAGACATGAATCATCATTTAGTTAAGACATCAGTGATATAAGAGCCAACAGTAATTAGCAGAGGCACAGGGCCAAAAGCCTTATGATGGCTGAGAGAGTTCCTTATCCTCAAGGAACTTGGAACTTTATCTCAGGTTCCCTATGACAAGAAATTCCCTTTTGATCTAACATTCCAGGGTGGGGGGAAAAAAGGGCGATGGTTTCTCTTCTGTAATTACTTCCTGCTGACATTGGGACATTGTTGTCAAGACCCTGGAAAGCCAGAATGTTAGACAAAGACAAGAGGGAATGTTTTAATTGACCAGCTGAAGAGATGGTATGCATATCGGCTGAATTGGTCCACATCAGCTTTCAGCAAGTTCAGGGCTCATAGTCATTTGCAGTAGGTTGTCACCAGCAAATGATGCTTGGATGTATCTGTCAGCCAAGTGGAAACCTATGAGATAGATATAAACTAGGAACAGGAGTTAAAACTTACGAACTTATTTGGAACTTTTAGACCCATAGTCTTAGTAATTGTAGTATTATCAATTTGCCCTGAAATCCATAGTGTCTTTTCTATCTAGAGAACCAAGTATAGATTAGACTGAAATTTCCTTGGCCCAATGAAAAGCATCTGTAAGTCTATATTTAGAACCTGTTTATCTTTTTTAAAGAGACTTATTAGATTTAATTAATTAATCCATTGATCAATCAATTACTAAGCTGAGAAAGCTATAGCTAGTCCAGTCATCAATGTCATCAAAGATCTGAGAAGGATAAACTTTACCTGAGTGCAGACTTTTAAGTCTATTTAAAAAACAACAGAGACTATCCATTACCCAGACTGCCATCATCCCAGGCTCCTATAGTCTTCATAGTGTTGGCAGGACAGGTGTCAGGACAGCATCAGTCTTGGCTGCTGGGCCCATAATGTGAAATTCTCCCTGTGGAGGATAAAGACTGACCTTATCTTGTCAGTGTCTCATATGTCAGATCCCTGCCAGCAGGTGTTGAGTCAGAGCGTCTTGCCCAGTGGTTGGTGTTGTCCACAATTCAGGTGGCATCTTCTTGTCATTGTTCCATATCTTCTTTGGAGACCTTGGGAGTCATTGCTAGGAGCTGGGGAGCTCGGAGTCTCTGTTTGCTATAGTAAGCTTTTTATCAAATAATGTAAATGCCATATTTATCAGATCTTTGACAGGTTTGAGGACCATTATCTATTAAATGTATCTAAGCCAAACAAATCTAGGCCTAATCTTGAAAATATCTCTAAGTTTGGTAACAATAACCAGGCCAATTTGTTCTCCTATAGATATATTAGTCAAATATACCTCTTAGTTTTTTTTTAATTAAAATAGAACAGTTTATGCTTTAAACTAGTATCTGAATAGCCAGATGACTAGTATTAACTTGTATTCCTTAACACAAAGGACATGCAAACTCAGACATTCAAAACCAAACATACATGTGGCCACATTTTTCATTCATACCTGTAGAGTAGACAGACATTTTTACAACTATGACCCTTTGGAGTCTCAATGTAACAGCAGAATAGCAAGACAAAGAAATCTGAAACATGTTTCTTTTTTTTATATATATCTCAAGTCATTTGTTTTAAATCATTATTTAAGCCTTTTTTATCCTCAGACCCTTATATCTTGCTTTTACGTATTCTAATAACTGTGAGGCGTTTACCCAACCACCCCCACAGTTCCCCAGAGTTTTTATAGAGAAGCCAAGGGGTGGAGCAAAAGACCTCCTCCTCCAGCACAGCCAAGTGCAGACCATCCCAGACACCTGCACTTAGGCCCGTGGTCTAATCATCCTCTATGTGGACCTGCTGGGTAAAGCCACGAGGAACCCAAGAACGGGCTCCCACAGGTCCCCCTTTCTTAATATATATATAAAAAAACTATTAATGGCTTACAGCAATCTCCATAGCTGTTACACCTCCCAGTATGGGAGTAGATGATGATAAAGATGGCATTTCTCTTTTGAATTAGGTCTAAGGTGACTACAGCAGTCTTAGCTGCCTCAAGCCCTTTCTAAACCAAAAACTCTTAAGGTGACTACAAACTTAAAGAATCCCTTAGCTTCATCATTACCATTAACAGGTTAACATAAATATTGCTATACATAGTCACAATTCTCTCAATCTTACAACTCAAAGCAAACTCTTAACAGAACCATTTGAATTAGCATATATGGTGCTAAATATAGTTAATAATTTTCTCCGTCTTACAACTTTAACTCAATCATTTGAATTTTCTTGCTAACAGAACATAGGAAAAACTTCAATGTATTCACATCAAACTTAAATATTTCCTTAACTCCACAAAACCAGGGTGCATTAATATCAATAGGTTTCTGCAAACATAATTCAATCTCATAACTCCTCCTTTTCTTTATAATTTTTTAAACAAAATCTCAAACCTAGTTAGAGGAACCCAAACTTTTCCATTTAAACAGTTCCATTTGTAACAAAACCAGTCCCAGAAAACAGTTTCTGGGTCATTACTGTAAGTAAACTCAAAATTGTCCCATTGCAATGAAATCTATTGTTCAGTTCATTAAGTCCTAAATTCAAATGATAAATTCTGGTACTAGCCTTCCAAATATGAAGAAATCCAGAACCAAAATCTTTCTGTAGTTTTATCTCATTTTAAGTTCAAAAAGTTCAAACAAGAAATAAATTCTGGTATTAGGCTCTCACTTCAAAATATGAAGAGATGTTTTTCAACCAAAACTTTTTGCAGTTAACAATTTTTGTTCAAACAAGCGTCTCTGAACTTATTCTTAAGCCAGAGACCTTTTTAGGTACAGTAGTATTCTAAACCGCACCATTTTTGATGTTAGCTCAGGTTTTTCTGTGTTGTGTCAATTTTCCACGGATCTCAGCTGCGGATGCCTTGTGCTGGTTCTGGCGTCCGCCATTCTTAGCTTCTTAGCGGCTTCTGGAACTTTTGAAAATTACTCTGACTGACTACTTTGCAGTCTACTAGGACACTTCCTTCCGTGTCTCAGGTTCTTTCAACCATATACATTAAGAATAGATTCACATTTAACATTTACATTTTACAAACTCACATATAACATTTTTTTTTGCCTTGCAAAGCATTTAGACTCATATTCAACATTTTACAAACTCATATATAACATATTAACATTTATTTATTTATATTCCTTAAGGAAACTATAGAACTACTTTAGCAAATATATTTCTTATTATTTCTTATATATTTATCATATTTCTTATGTTCATTCCATCTTATTTCTTATTTAAACTTACATTTACAACTAGCATCTTTACTTCTTACAAGCTTATTACTACATGTCTTAGGACTACCTTAGATTCTTCTTGCAAGCTTATATTCTTAAAGGAACTCTATAGATCTATTTTACAAACTTATACAGGGCTACCATTAGCATATATTTAACTTAGCAAACACCTAGATATTTCTTAACACAGATCTAACAAGAGAATTTTTACAAACTTACATATCTTATATCCTGTATAAACTTTATTTAAATCTTATAATTTATTTAAACTTTAAAGTTAAACTTTAAAGTTCTATATTTTTATATCTCAAACTATTTATTTAGACCCAAAATATCATATATTTAAATCCTCATGACACGCTTAAGCCTTTAAACTTTTATATCTTAAACTGCTTTCTCAAACCAAAAAAATCATTTATTTAAACTTTTATCCTCATATCTCAAACCTTCGTATTTTTATAAAAATATTATATTTTATCTTAACCAACAATAATTTGAAACCAATTCTCTTAAATGATGGCAAGTATTTGTAACCCACTGAACTTAAATGACCAAAACCCATTGTTATGTCCAGTTCGCCCCCAAAGAAGCCATTGGGAGACTTAGGTACAGAATGCAAAAAGCAAGGTTTATTCAGATGAAGTCAAAGTTTACAAGCCGCGGCAGGGGGCTTGTTCCAAATCTCTCACACACAGCAGGGAGATTGGAAGGAGCGCACCCTTTCTTTGTGAGGCTAGTTAAACAACCCTGTCTAGGAGTTTTAGGAGCTGTCTCCGGGGTTCGAGAAGTTTGGGATGTTTTATGACCACTTAGCCTCTGCCAGATGGCCATATATTCTGACTCTGTGTTTTTCTAAGTTTCTGTAGCTGATAAAGCCACCTGGGAAAAAGGGGTCTAACTTCTTATCTACACTTAGGAATCCTGGTTTAGGCTCCTCTTTGTCTGTAGGGGATAGAAGAAGGGGGGTTATTGAGGTTTCACATCATGTAAATTTTTATTTTTCCTGTGGAAACAAAAGCATAATTTTCCCAGTATCTTGAACTAGTAATTTAACATTTCTTTTTAAGCAATACCAGGACAGAGAAGGGTTAACAAGAGAAGCTGCTGGCCAGCAGAAGAGACCTTGAAGTTATCACAGTAAAGGGAGGGAGGGGGAGCAGTGGGCATAGAGCATGTCCTTGACTGCCAGTGTTCCTAAAAAAAAAGGTTTTGTTAACTCCTCTGACTAAAGTCAGATTCTCTGCTCAGTGTTCACACAGTTTTTGTCAATTGCAGGCAGACCCCATTGCCCTGTCCAAAGCTCCCATCTTTGCTCGCCTGTACCGAGAGCATGCACCCCCACCCTCCTAAGAGCAGCCAGCTGGCTGCAGTCCTGATAGCAAGAGAGCTATGGAGGGAGGGAGGTGGCCTTTGTTATGCCTCTCTCTCCTCCTCTTCCTCTAGGAAAGTAAGGGAGGTTAGTAGACAGAAACAAATAACATTTACACAGACAATCCAAGTACCGGCACATCAGCACTGAGACGATGGCCTCATTCACAGCCAGCAAGCTCTTGCAGAATGCAAGCCCCACCTGGCAGGAGCTACCTGTTTATCTCAGTTCAGTCGGGGAGTAGGGGTGGGGGACCCAGTTCCCTCTATTGTGGCTCCCACATCCTTTCAGTGGGCTAGGCAAAGGTATAGTGGAGAAGAAAGGAACTGTCCCATAGCGTCCTTCACAATCAAGTCAACAATGAGAACAATTAACACATTACACACAAGACCAAGGGCACACGAAAAACTTTGCCCCAACAAGACAACCAACAAAGCTCCAAGAACAATGACAACCTGATGTGCTCTGGGGGAAATGACCCTCCAGGCTCAATCACACCAAAAACAATCCAGACTGGAGGATCTCTGTCCTTGATCAAACTGACATCAGAGGCTTCCACATCCCTGTCAGTCAGACATGCACCTTTTTTTTTTCTTGGAAGAGAAGGAGAGAGTAAAGTAACAATGATCACAACAAAACATACAAAAAAAAAAACCCCACAAAATGGCTCTGACAAATTCCCAGGACAAAATACAAAGTGGCACTTCCTCCCACCAACTTGGGGGAAGATACCCAAAGATGCTCCTAAACCAAATGGTCACCTCTGAGGTGGCCTCAAATGGCTCGAGACTAAGAGGTCTCTTGCCCAAATCAGGGAATGAGACGTCTCTCTTTCCCTCCCAGGATCACTGTCCGGACACGTCTGTCCCAGTGAGAGCCTGAAAAGTACAAATCGAGCCTGCAAAGTACAAATCGATCGACCGGTACAAAACAACAGTAACATGACAGACACAGACAAGACAGAGAGCGCTCTTACCGGTAGATGTCAATAAACCTCTGGACACTTGAGGGTCCTGGTGGGGTCTCTGGGGTTCCCGGCCAATGCACCAAATGTTATGCCCAGATAGGGACCCCAAAGACTTCACCACAGACCTTAGGTTCAGAATGCAACAGCATGGTTTATTTCTGTTTGTTTACAAGCCGCGGACAGGGAAGCTCGATCCAAAGCACTCACTCGTAGTCGTGAGGCCAGGAGGAACTTGCTTTTTCTTTGTGTGGCTAGCTTTTTAAAGGCAAAATCCACAAGCCCTTCAGGGGAGTTGGGGGAGTTTTGCACGGGTGCAACTCGGATTGGTTTATTTCTATCTCTGTTCTCTTTTACTGGTTGGTGGTTACAATTTATTGCTTTGGGGGCAGTCCAGCACAAGTCCCAGGCTTTGTCCTTGAGCCACCATGGGGGCTGGCTGGCCAAGCATGTACTGCACATAACTCTAAGTTGGTGAGGGGCCCCAGAAAGTAAACATCTGGCTGAACTTTGAGCAGTCAGAGTATGTGCAGAAAGGGAGCTACTGCAAGGACTATGTCTTTTGTTCATGGCCCTCCCAGAAACTGCTTGCTCAAGTCTCAGGAAACTGAAATTGAGGCCTGATCTCTGAGAGAAGACTGAACAGCCAGTTATAGCATCTGCTTGGTCCTTTCATTGGAAGTACCAGGACCTCAGATCCCTGTCTTTGATCAAACCTACTTTCTAACCAGCATGGTGGCACACACCTGTCATTTAAGGACTTGGGAGGCAGGAGAATCTCCTGAGACCAAGGGTGTAAGGCCATCCTGGCCAGTGCAGTCAGGTGTTGCCTCCATGTCCAGCTGCAGACACAAGCCAAGCATGCAGACATCCCCAGTCCTGGGGAGGTAAGCCACATGGCACACCACAAACCCAGTGATACCCAGGCTGCTCCAGTGGGGATGCCATGGCTGAAGAGGCAGGGCAAGGAAGGCAGCAGCTGCTCCTTTGCAGTGAGGGGCAAGACCCGGGGTAATCAGAGACACTGAGGGCCTAAGGACCCAGCAGCAGGCCAGCCTGTGTCAGCCTGGAGTGACCATTTAAGGGGGAAGGAGTCCTGAGTCCTGGACCTGCTGCGGCCTAGGCAGCTGGAGCACGAAATCTGGCGAGGGACACCGAGGTTAAACAGCACTCTAGACACCCAGTTTTGTCAGGGAAGCAGCTCTCTTTATTAGTACCAACATGGGCTTATACACCCCTCTAACAGCAGGGGTCAAGGAATGGTTACTCTGTATCTGGAGGCAAGCCAGACACTTGTTTTCCAAACAGGAAAAACCACAGGGGAACTGATCCCCAGCACCCTCTGGAACCCAACTGCTCATTTTTCACACCAACAACTTAACTGAGACAGGATAAAAAAGGGCATTTAAGATTAAGGCAGCAAATTTACTGCTGCACACATGGACCTGAAGTTGCTGGTGGCTGCTGGGTTCTGGAGTAGGGCCATGGTGGGGTCCTGCTGTGATCAGAAGGTTCAGCAGAGCATCTGAAGGGCAGACAAGGACCAAAGGAGAACAGGCCACAAATGCAGAGACCTTATAGTGCTTCTATGAAGCAGAGCTGGGAAGTGGGGTGCAGGTGAAGGGGAGCAGCAGGTCTCTCCACATCAGTTCATTGTAGTCATTGCCCTATACCTGTTGCTTGTCTTATTTCGTGTGTGTGTGTGTGTGTGTGTGTGTGTGTGTGTGTGTGTGTGTATTGTGTCTGTGACACCGGTGTGACCACGCCAGTTTGAACAACCATAAGTGCAAATGTGGGTAACAGTGAAATATCACGTATCTTTCTTTTGTAACAGGCTCTCAAGAACTACCAGTTCTCAGGTTCCTTGGGTGTCCCTCACCCCTTCCTGGGGTTAGAGGCTCCCATTGCATTCCAGGACTTGTTTTTATGTAGTTCCTGAGGATTCAAACTCAGGTCCTCAGGCTTTCAGAGCAACTGCTAAGACCCTCCCAGTGTCTCCACAGCCCACTTGTTGGTCATAAAATTCTCATATCATTGCTGATATTTCTGTTCAAACATTTTCTAAGTTAAACATTTTCTCACTACTGAGTCTGAGGGTTGTTTAATAGCTAGTTGCCAGCAGCTGCAGCAAGAAGTTCTTGTGTCTTGATTAGTAGAATTTCTAGATTTGCTTTCAAAAGATCAATATTCCATTAGGACTTTTTTTTCTTCCATACAGGGTCTCTACATAGCCCTTACCGGCCTGGAACTCACAGAGATCCACCTGCTTCTGCCAACTGAAGGCTGGGATTAAAGGCTTGGGCTACCACATCCAACACCACATGTTGGTCATGTGTGTGCACAGGCCTGTGTCATGGTGAAGATGGAATCCAGGCCTTTCATATTCCAGGTGAGAACACAGAACCTGCCTGGTGTTTGACTTTGTGGAATCCTGAATCAGTGTCAAGGGTGTGCTGGTGCTGAGGGTCATCAAGACCCTGAACACCATGTCCTGATTTACCAGATGGCTCCTCTCGGGTTTCCCCACACAGTTTCATGTATGACATTTAGGGGTGATATCTGGTTTCAAAACATTGCCTTTTCACTCTGAAATTGTTAAGGATGTGCTTTTGAAACACTTATTTTTAATTTTGGTTTGGTTGGGTTTTTTTGAAGACAGGGTATCTCTGTGTAGCTCTGACTGTCCTGAACTTGCTCTGTAAACCAGGCTGGCCTCAAACTCAGAAATCTCCCTGCCTGCCTCTGCCTCCTGAGGGCTAAGATTAAAGACATGTGCCACCAATACATGGCTGGAACATTTTAATTAGCATTGATTGTGCAAATGAGTTTTGAGGTCACTTTTTTAAAATGACTTTTTACATTTTTTTTGCATTAGGGGCAGGGTTCATGCCACATGTCCATATAGCTGTCAGAGGACAACTTGTGGGTATTCGTTCTCACCCTCCACCACATGGGCCCTGCAGATAAAACTCAGGGTGTTAGGTTTGGTGGCAAGCACCTTTACCCACTGAATCATCTTACTGGCCTAACTTTTGTTTTTAGCTTTTCGTGCTAAAGTGAATGAAAGGGCTCACACATGCAAGGCAAGCTCTCTTCCAGCCAACCCTTCATTTTGTTGAGATAGCCTCATGGTGACATTTTTCCTCTTTCTTTCTTTGCTTCTTTTTATGATTTCTTTGTTTTCTGTACATGAATGTTTCACCTGCATGTATGTCTGTGCATCATGTGCAGTCTTGCTGCCTTTGGTGGTCAGAAGAGTGCATTGCATCCCCTGGAGCTGGAGTTACCATGTTGATGCTGGGAGTTGAAACCAGATCTTCCGTAAGAGCAGCAAGTGCTCTTAACTACCAAGCCCAGCTGTCAGACAGGCAAGAAGTAGAGCTTGCACTCTGTTCTTTACAGCTGATTCTCTGCACGCCCTTGAGGGCCTGGCTGGTACCACCTATACAGGCTTGGAGTCTGCAGCTCACTGGCTCTGATATCTGCCTAGAAATCCATTTTAGTTGGATACACAGGCTGACCCGCATACTTGGCAATCTTCTTCACTCTAGTCTGAATAGGCTTGGGTGTTTTCTGCAAGGAGAGTGTTTTAGTTTTCCTTGTCCATCCTGCTGCCTCCTGATTTCCTACAGAGGATCCCCTGGCCCAGTGGTGAATGAGAAGGGTATGAACCACAACACCACACCCTCTGTGCTCCTTCTTGCTTTATCTGTGGTACCTGGCAGCCTGGCACCCACCTTTGCTTGTGCTGATGCTGTTGCTCTTTGTAAGCTTTGAAGACTTACACCAGTGTAGAAATTTGGACTCCTTAAGTCGACAGTATTTTGTGTAGAAAACAAGCATGCCCTGAGAATGGCGTAAGAAGTCAGTTGCTGGCACCTCCATAGCACACAGAAGCACAGTCCCTTCAAGATGATTCAGTGTTGAAGGTGGTCCAGCAGACATGCATTAGTTTCCTATGTCTGATGCATGTGGCTGTACCATTTAACAAAATCTGCTAATGCTGTACACCCAGTTTTAAAACTCCTGCATCCCCCTCTGACCTCTAAGAAAGCACATCAAAGGGAAGGTGGTCTGACCTCTGACTGTTCCCATAACAGGTTTCTGTATAAGCCAAGGGAGGGAAGCCTCCTGAGGGAAGGAAGGCCAGCACCTAGGGGCAAATGTAGGGCTCAGATGGGGTGGTGATCCATAGGGCAGGGACTCTGAGATCAAGGAAGGGGCTGCCAGGCCTCCCACAGGACAATCAAGACAACCATCCCAGACACACCCACAGACCAGCCTGACCCAGACAATCTTTCACTTCCCAAGTGATTCTAGATTGTGTCAGGTTGACAGTAAAGACTGACCATCTAGGGGTCTATGTCAGTAAGGACCTGGTTCAAGTGTTATGATGGGAGCTCGGGGCAGAGTGCCCGAGGGCAAAGCCAGATACCCAAAGAACTATTTGCAGAATCAGGGTGCAGGCCAGGACTGGCCAGGAGCTGCAGTTTGCTGATGGCTTAGGGATTCTGCAGAAATTATAGCCCAGTGGGATGCCTGACATCTGGGCACTTGGGAGGTAGAGGCAGGAAGGACAGGAGGTCAAGGTCATTCTTGGCCACATGGGGATACTGAGGCCAGCCTGGGTTACATGAGACCCTGTCTCAAACAACAACAATACAAAACCAACAATTCTCTCTTCCCAGGTGGGGATGAGAGGAGCCCATGAGCCTGGCTAGGATTTTCTCATAGGACTAAATGAGGGCTGTTTCAGCTGGTTAGTCAGGGGCATGGACTTGCCTGGGTTTAAACACGGTTCACACCTAAGTGTGACTCTGACCCTAAGGGATATGCACACATTTTATTTGGATTTTACCCCTTAGTGGATGGAGCCACAGGCAAGCACCTTCATGGACTCAGCCAGTTAGCCAGCCAAACCATCCCTCGTTTTTTAGACACAGGGTCTCATGTACCCCAGACTAGCCATGAAGTTGCTGTGTAGCTGAGGACAGCCCTGAACTCCTGAGTGCTGGGTTGGGCCTTGAGCACAGGAGCTACTAACTTCAAAGCTCCAGGAGCCTGGAGGGGCTGCTCTCATCATTCCACCTGACTTTGTAGAAAATAAAGTTTCTTGGTGTCTCTGTGTAACAACCCAGCTGTCCCGGAACTTGCTTTGTGGACCAGGCAAGCTGGCCTCCAGCTCATAGAGATCCCCCTGCCTCTGCTTCCTGAGTGCTGGACTAAAGGTGCATGCCACAATGCTTGGCACTAATTTATCTTCTACAAGGAGATTTATGGGGCGAGCCAGATGGCTCAACAGTGAAAAGCACAGGCTGCTCTTACCTAGAACCTGAGTTGTGCTCCCAGTACTAACATCTGGCAGCACAACAGCTGCAATTCTGGCTCCAGAGGATCCCCCACTGTGCCTGGGTCCTGCTGAGCTCCTGGCCTGGTTCCAGAGAGTAGCACCTAGCCCTAATCCTTCCTGTGTTTAACCACACCTTTGTCTCTCTTATCAGAGAGTCTCCAAAGGATCAAAGGCCTAGGCAAAACTTGCTCAGGAAACAAGGAAAACCATGGTACCTGAGAAATCAAGTACATTGCACTGGGCATTTTATGGCTGGGAGCTCCTTTCAGGTTGCTTTGAAGGTATGGAAATTAACTGGCTAAACTGCAATTAGAGAGAAATAACAACGCCCTAGGCAAAGGGAAGATGCTTCAGTCCTTCAAAGCTGAACCCCCTGCAGCCGCCAAGGGCTAAATTTATTCTTAAGGTGCCTCTGGGTCTTCTTTCCACCAGGTACCCACATACCCCTGCATCAAAACACCACCTCTGTACTGTGCCAGCACCAACAGTTTTGCCTTAGAGACACCATTAGGATCATGAGATCGCTCAGCAAGTAAAGCCTTATGACCTGAGTTCAGTCCACAGGACCTACATGTAAGGAGAGAACCAACCCCGGTAAGTTGTCCTTTGACCTTCACAGGTAAGATGCATATATATATATATATATATATATATATGCATATATATATATATATATATATGCATAAATATTCTTTTTTAAGTCTCCCTCAGGCAGAATTTTTGCCCCTTTTCATCTGTCCACAGATGTCAGCTAGGTGCTGGAACTTTCCTCCCAGTCTAGTAAAGAAGCAGCTTTGAAAAACCATTAAGTCTGGGAAGAGGTCCCGACATCCCCACCTGAAGCCACTGGTACTTCAGTCCAGATGCCCTCAGGGACCACAGCCCCCTCCCAGGATAGGACTAATCACAATTCAGGCCTGACCCCTGAGTGTCTCCAGGCACCCTGTCCTGCCACATTTCCCATCTGCCTTTCCAGTCCATTCGTATTTCCTCCTACCCTTGTTCACGTAGACTGAAGGAGGTTCAGGTGAGGCAGTTTTATGAATAATTTTTGCTCTTTCTTTTTCCACACTTTCCACTTGGAACCTCTGAGCATTGAGACTGAAGTAGCCAGTGACCGCCAGTCCTTCTCCCTACAATCACTTCCCCTGTGGCCTCAGACATAACAGTCTAACAGCCTCCTGGTTGTTTACAAAAGGCAGATGTTTGAGGAAACAGAAAACAAAAAAGGTCATTGGTTTCTGTCCATCAGCTCCCAGATCTCCCAGAGGACAGCTTGCTTACTTCCTTAGTGTATTTCAATGTAGTAGTAATCCCAAGTTTCCACTTTTATTGTCTTTACAAGATCACTCTCAAGACACAAAGCTCAACTGAAAGCCACATCAACATGGTCCTGTGGCTTCAAGCTCTCTGGGGAACCCTGCCTCTGGTTGGCAGGACAGCTGTGTGCAGCCCTGAAGTGTCAGTGAGGGGTGCAGAGGCCACAGGGACACAAACCAAAGGCATTGTCATGGTCCACACATGTGGTAGGAGAGGCCCTTGTGTGGAGAGACCAGGAGGATGTGGACAGTGACTGAACATCCCTGGGATTCACACAGTGTCAAGTGTCAAAGTATCATCAGAGAAATTCTGAAGACATTATGTTGTACAGGGCAAGTAAGCTTGCTCAGTGGGTAATGGTGTTGGCTGCCATACCTGATGAGTTTCATCCTTGGAACCCACATGCACATGGTGGAAGGAGAGAACTGACTCCTGCAAGTTGTTCCCAAACCTTCATACTTGGGCTGGTGCTCTCTCTCTCTCTCTCTCTCTCTCTCTCTCTCTCTCTCTCTCTCTCTTTCTCTTGTATACCCACTGAGTAAATGCGTATATAAAAAGAGTAATGGTGCATGGCTCAGAGGTTAAGGCTCTGCCTAAAAGTGAGGGGCTGGGGTATAGCTCAGGTAGGCTTGCCTAGCATGTTGCAAGGCCTCATAATTAATCCGAAGGATTGAAAAATAAATTGTATTTGAATGAAACATGCAGTCTTTCTTGTTACAATTTCCTAACATATACAGTGTATTAGGCCAGGCTTGAGAGCCCACTCCTTTAATCCCAGTGCTCCAGAGGCAGAGGCTGGTGGATCTCTATGAATTTGCAGCCAGCCTGGTTGTCTACATAGTGAGTTCTAGTACAGCCAGCGATACATGGGGAGACCTTGTCTAAAAAAAGAAAAAGCACAGTGTAGGAAAGAAAAAGTATCTACCCAGGATCCCCAAGACCAAGTTGTCAGCACAAAGGAGAATTCTTTGCCCCAGAGGGACAGAGGGCAGGGAATAAGAAAAAACAAAAAACAAACAAACAAAAAAAACCCACAGTAGATAGAAGACAAGAGAGAAGGGGACAGGTGTAGAGAGCCGTGCCTCAAAGATGGCGCAGCGTCTGGCTTCTGCCTTCCCGATGGCAGGTGCTCCTTATTTGGCTAAGGCTAGAATCTGGCTTGCTTCTGCACACCTGGACCTAATCTGGCTTGCTTGCATATGTCTGACCCTAGCGGCATTGTTCACGTGGCACCACAGGGTTGAATTGCTCAGTGGCTATAAAAGGGCGTGGGCTGGCTTTAGAGGGGGTGACTGTGAGAGTGAGAGAGGAGAGTGAGAGAGAGAGAGTGAGAGTGAGAGAGCAGAAGAAAATGACTTTCCCCGGGGTCAGAAGATTGTTCAAGGTTCCTGAATAAACTGCTTAGAGAAGAGTCTGGCATCGCGTCATCCTTGCTGGTCGAGGCGGACGCGACAGACAGGGATATTTGTCACAGAGGGGGAAAGGAATGCCTCTGGATAAAGGGAGATAGCCGTGGCCCATAGGGAAATGGTGGTTTATAAAGAGAAAATGGGAAATCTTGCCTGGGGATGAGGTATTTAATTTCAATTGGGAATGTTAATTAGGTGAGCTAAAGGGGACTTTTGATTGCTGGATTTCAATACTTTGATAACTGGATCTTGATAGTCAGCCTTGGGCAGAGGAAATGGACAAATATGGGAATGGACATTGGGGGCTAGCTTCAGAAATACAATCTAATGATTTTTAGTAAGACAGAGGGTATCTGAGAAGGACAAGGGCTACCAACAGAGGGAATCAGGAGAAAGACAAGGCCTGCCAGATGGGCACGTGCTCAAATGGGCTGGTGTCCTTTCAGTGTGTAGCTGTGCACATAACACTTTTGCTGGGTCAGACATCCTGGGTGTAGAGATGGGTCAAGGTCACTGGGAAGGTGTGGGCAGGTTGCCTCCAGATCCTGGGCCAAGGTCTAGAGGGAACTTTAGCACCCAAGACTTTGGTGTCTTTGTGAATTTCTCTCATAGATGCCAAAGAATGTCACTCTCAGTGGGGAGGACAATGGTGAGTTTCAAGGGCCTGGAGGCCACTACTTCCTCCTCTGGATGCCATTAGCTGACTGTACACTTCCCAGCTGATACTAGGGGGAAGTGAGTGAGACTAGGTGAAATGGAGGTGACATTTTGGAGGTCCTGAGAGGCTCAGTCACACCATGTTAGTTAAGGAGGATAACAGCTCAAGATGGCAGTGATGGAATATCCCAAGTGTTCCTCAGGGTGGGTGCCTGTGATGCTGTGTGATGGTGGTTGGTGGGTGCTCAAGGAACCATGGAATCCAGTGTGGGCGGTGGTCAAGGGGTAAGTGGTAGAAAGTAGAGACGTGGTGTGGAAGCTGAGGAATAGAGGTGGGTTTTAAGAACAGTGGGGGGACCTGCAGGGGCTGGTGCCTATGATGTTCATACAGTCAGTCAACAGCAAAGTTTTTAAGCTGTTTCCACAGGGAACGCTGGTCACCTCTGGGCCTGAGCTCTCAAAGCTTGACTTGGAGAACTACAACAACTGGCTTAGGCCACACAGCTAGTGTACAGAGTGGGGATTGAAATACCACCCAGAATACAGCTGAGGGGTGGCAATTTATGAAGGCTTCTCCTAGAGATTGCATCCAGATCTATGCAGTGTGGGTCAGTTGCTCCACGTGGCACAGTGGGAGCTAGGTGTGTTGTGGCATTCCTGTAAATCTCTTGTTTGAAGGCTGGGGCAGGGGGAGGTACAAGGCCATCCTGGGCTCTACAGTATATCTCAAAAAAAGGCTGGAAAAATGGCTTCACAGTTAGGGCTTGCTGCTCTAGCAGAGGACCTGAGTTTGGTTTCTAACACTCACACAGAATGGCCAACAACCACCTGCCTCCAGGTTCCTGCCTTGACTTGCCCTGATGATGGACTGTGACCCACATAGACCCTTTCCTCCCTAAGTGTACTTCTGATCATTGTGCTTATCACAGAAATAGTAACTAAACCAGGACAGTGCCTAAGGTGAGGACCAATGCCCAGCTGACCTTGACCAGCATCTCATAAATACAAGGTTGCCCTGAGTATCCACCAGATAAGACCCTCTGCTTTCCCACAAGGACTCTTAATGGTTGGTGCCAACACACAGAAGGTTTCTGGTGTGAATGAAGAGAAAAAAGTGCTTCTCATTGAACACAGCAGACACTGGTGATGTGTAGGTGTGTGTGTGTGTGTGTGTGTGTGTGTGTGTGTGTGTGTGTGTTCAGCACTCTGTCCTGGACTTATTGGACTTATTTACCAACACCAGGCTCTCTACCTGGCTCCTCACTGTTCACCCTATCAGTTGTCACCCTTGGTCCCTTAATGCCTGCACTTCTATGTCATGAATGCACAGCACTTTCACCCCAGATATGTGCTGAGAGTCCATGTGCAGGTAAGGGGCCCACAAGTCCTCCTGACTTGTAGTGTAATACCCATGCCTGAGACTCCCAGCAAGACTGCCAAGGAGCCAACTTCCTGTGTAAGAACAAAAGGTTTTGTTTATTCTAGCCTAGGCAGGGACCTCCCTGACACCACTTTACAGTATGTGAAAAGAGGGAAGATCCCAGGCACTCACTTTAAGGGGTTTATAAAGGAAAGGCTTACATGCAGAATGTTATGTATCTCGGGATTGGACAAGGGTGTACCGGACAACCAGTACTTCATTTCATTTTATGGGGATGCTCTTCCACTGTGTGGATGAACTCCATTTTATATTTTTACATCATTTGATGAACATTTGGGTTTTTCTTACTGTTTAGTTATGATGAATAAGGATATAGACATTTGTAAACTAGGTTCTATTGGGAATATATCTCTGAGTAGAATTGCTGGGTCACGCTATAGTTCTGTGTTCTACTGTTTTGGAAATTGGTTAGCTACTTCTCAAAGCAGCTACATCTTTTTATCTAGATAACATCATATTAATAGTTGGTGCTTATTATTATTTAAAATATTTTTAGATTTATTTGTTTTATTATTTTACGCACATGAGTGTTTTGCCTGCATACGTGTTTATGCCCATTTTTCCTGAGGCTACAGGATGCCACAAGAAATATCACAAGAATATTTCTGCTGAGGCTAATGGTTTGGGGGCCTGGGACTGGTACTCATTCCTCTTTCTCATGTTTAACTCTTTCACAACAACTACTTAAAGACCTGGCTCTGGTTTTTCTTCCTGTGGGAAATGGTTGGTGCTGGGCTTGGAGGCCACAAGCTCCTTAGTATGTCTGTGGATTGTGCCAGCCACACAGTGGGCCTACAGTAACACATCCCACCCTTAAGCATAGGAGAGGTATCTAAATGAACTCAATTGCTACTTTTATCACCCTTAATCATAAGTTAACTATGGCCCCTAGTGATGGTGGCTGGCCAGGGCTGGGCTGGGTGGTTCTCACTTGTTTACTTCACTTCAGGTGCTCCTTGCCATGGACAGTCTTGCCATTGATGGTAAACTGACCAGAGCTCTGTGTCCTTTTCCATATGCTCTCCTGGCCAGTCTCCACAATGTGTTTTTGTGACCTTGCAGCAGAATGAAAAAGATTCATAAAAAAGGAAGGACTTGACTGTTCCTAGGTATGGTGGAGGAGAGAGTTTATTGGAGCTAAAATGAGGAGCATAGCCAGAGGCAGGGACATATGAGAGAGTCCAGGGTGGACATGACCCTGATCCTGGCCATGTGAGGAGGGAGAGGTGGGGAGAGAGAGGAAGAGCAGGGAACCAGATGCAGAGCCAGAAGGCCTAAAAGAGGAGTAAGCAAAATGAGGGGACTATATAGGGAAGGTCATCTGGGGGAATGTCAGCCCATCCCCTGGGCTAGAGAAGTTTAGGGTGGGCAGGAGGGTATGACAACCATACCCTGTAACAGGTAGGGACTAAAGGAGGCAGGGCGAATCTGATTGGTAGCATCTGCTTTGATATGTCAAATGGGCACCTCAGCCATTTGTCCAGTGTTTGAGACTGAACATTCACTATTTTTATTGTTTGTAGGTCTAATTGAAGACAGATTCAACACACAAGAGGAAGTAGAAAAGAAGATGATACAGCTAGCCTCCATCACAGCCCAGGATATCAGAGAACAGGAAAGCCATCATGAATGCCTGAAACTTACTGAAGCCCAAAGAGAAGGCTCCATGTAAACCAGGGAATGGGCCATGGCTGCGTTAGGTGCTCTCATAGACTTCACTGTCATACATCTATTGTTGTACCCAAACTCCGGACCCCCCAAAAGCCAGTCTATCAAGAGACCAAATCTGAAGCAAAAACAAAAGAGCCTTTATTGTGAGTTAACTGGGGCCTCTCCCTCCATTTGAAGCTGAAACAAAGCAGGAGAAATCCTGAGCAGCATGGGGTGAGGGCTTTAACAGTGGCTAGACAAAAGGGGCTTGGGGTACTCCAAAACTGCATAGTCACAGACTTGGGATTGGCTCAAGCCCTAGTTTGGGTATCTGGACTGAGGTAGCTGGCTATTTTGGTACTAGGTGTTGCAACATTTTAGTCTCAGCAGAACAACATCTGGAGTTGTTTGTTCCTTCCTGATTAGCCTTTCCTTGTTGGTGGTAGTTGTTCATGGTTCTCTCTGTAACTAGGGTTAAGGTCAGGGGCAGTGGGGGGGTGGGGATCAGGCATCCTGCTCAGGTCTTTTTGCTATGGCTATAATTCTACTGAGGCTATCACTTTTAGCATCTGACTCAGACACCTCTCTGAACTTCTCTGCCTCTTCTCTGTTTACAGGATTCTCTTTGTGGTGCCAGCTCAAAGGCAGTTTGCAATAGGTTTCATTAATTTCCTGGGAAACATTTGACTGCACACCCAGCAATTTGTCATAGCTGTTCTTTGTGGTTGATGGGACTGGGTGGATTGACCCAGTAGGCCTGCAATAACACACCCCACCCCTAAGGATGGGAGAGGTGTCTACAAGAACTCAATTGTCACACTTATTATCCTTCTGATTTATGTGTTAACTGTTCCTCTTGTGATGAGGGCTGGCTCAGGGCCAGGCTGGTGGCTCTCACTTATTCACTTCAGGTGCTCCTTGCCATTGGTGGTCACTGACCAGAGCTCTGTGTCCTCTGTGTCCTTAAGCTCTCCTGGTCAGTCTCTACAATGTATGTAACCTTGTGTTGATGTCACAAAGGGCCCTTTCAGAGTCAGAGGCTGAAAGGAGATGGGGGAGAGGAGTGCAGCATTTTTCCAGAGTCCTCTGGGGTGTCCCCATGTGCACTGCACTGGTAGGACAGATGGGCTGGGTCAGCAGCTGGCAGGGGGCTCCATCTCCATGGAGCAACCCTACCATGGTCATCTCATTCTGTCTTCCAGGAGCTGAGTTACCTTACCCATTTACCCCATTGGCCTCAGTTTCCCACCTTCATGAACTATGATGATACTTTATTTGTATTAAAATGTTATTTGTATGTTAATAAATAAAGTTGCCCGGGATTAGAGCTATTAGCAAGCCATAGGAAAGCAGGGCAGTAATGGCGAACGCTTGTAATCCCAGCACTTGGTAGGCAGAGCTAGGTAAGTCTCTGTGTGTTTAGGGATACAGCCAGTATTGGATACACATGCCTTTAATCTCAATACCAATCATGAAAAACCTGGAGGTCTATACAGACAGGCCGTGATAAGGCGGTCATGTGGTTGGGTTTACAACCAATGAGAGGCAGAACAGAAATTCTATATAAGGACTTTAACACAGAAATAGCTCTGGTTTGGAGAGGTAGGACCACCGCAGGAGGAAGAGTAAGGTTTTAGCTCTTAGCTCTGACTTCTTGGCTTTCTTCTTTGCATTGGTTCTGTGTTTCTTATTTAATAAGATGGTTGGTTACATCTAAATGAACCCAATCTAAGTTGGAGCAGGCAGGAATAGGAGGATGAGGACATGCTTATTGAATGCCAAGGACCATCAAACTATATTTCATAGGCAGCCTTTAGTCCTGTAGGAAAAGTCGTGGAGGAAAGTACTTTCCCTGCTGTGGGATGTATGGCAAATGTGTTGCTGATTAATCAATAAAACACTGATTGGCCATTGGCTAGGCAGGAAGTATATGCAGGGCAAGGAGGAGAATAAAGCTGTGAAGTGGAAGGCTGAGTCAGGGAGACACTGCCAGCCACCACCATGACAACCAGCATGTGAAGATGCTGGTAAGCTACGAGCCATGTGGCAAGTCATAGATTAATGGAAATGGATTAACTTAAGCTGTAAGAACAGTTAGCAAGAAGCCTGCCACGGCTATACAGTTTGTAACTAATATAAGTCTCTGTGTTTACTTGGTCGGGTCTGAGGCTGTGGGACTGGCAGATGATAGAGATTTGTCCTGACTGTGGGCCAGGCAGGAAAACTCTAGCTACAAATGGCGTCCAACATGGTGGCAAGAGTTTCCACCTAAAAACTGTGAAAAAAGATTCTAAAACGGAGCTAAAAACAGCTTCCTGATTGTCTCTCTCAAATGAGCGGCAGCTGCCGGTTTGAGCTACTTGTGGGTTTCTGGTGTGCGTGCTCGACCTGCAGTTTGGCTGGAATGAGGCCTCTGCAAGTGGCACATTAAGCTGCATGGTAGATTTAGCCTTTGCTAGTACAAAACAAAAAAATAGGTTTCTGGGCTACACGCTGCTTGGATAAAATCATAGACCCACAATAGCCCCCAGAGCTGACTGTAAACTACCACAGCCATGTTGGGAAGCTGAGGTGGGTGGAGCCAGCAGCCATAGCTGCTGCAGTTTAAAGCAATAGATTCACAATAAGACAGATTCAGATGTAATAGTTTACAATGTGTGTAAAATATATGTAGGCTTAAACAGACAAAAAAGGTGGTATATACAGTTATATAAACAAATACATAGTTTTAAAAAATAAAGTCTTTAAAGAGACAGTAAAATTAATATAAAAAAAAAACCACATAAAGATGAATATTACACAGAGAATCTGGATTGTGTTGTCTTTGGGATTCTTAATTGCAGAGAGATATTTGATTGCAAAGGAAGCTGAGTTAAACCAATATGTATACTTTAAAGATACCTTAACTTCAAAATTTAGATGTAAGGATGTGTTGCTTTGGAAAGGAGACTCTGCTTTTGTTCCTACAGAAAGCCAGAGGCTATGGATTTGTTCCAGATTAAGATACATCAGGTTTGACCAGCCAAGACCCCCTGAAATGTCTCCAATGACACCATGGCCCAGATGATCCAACATCCAGAATGGTTTGACGGCAACTGGCTCAGACGATACAGCCTCATGGACTATTCCATAATTCTAAAATTTTCTTTGTTTCCCCATAAGATACAGCGCCCCTCTCCAGCAGGAAGTAGTAAGAGAAGCTACGCCCAAATTCCCAAATTATATGTAATTTTACTTTGTTAAGGTTAAAACCTTCCTTTTTGAAAAGAAAAAGGGGGGAAGTGCTGTGGGATGTATGGCAAATGTGTTGCTGATTAATCAATAAAACACTGATTGGTCAGTTGGCTAGGCAGGAAGTATAGGCAGGGCAAGGAGGAGAATAAAGCTGTGAAGTGGAAGGCTGAGTCAGGGAGACACTGCCAGCCGCCACCATGACAACCAGCATGTGAAGATGCTGGTAAGCCACGAGCCATGTGGCAAGGCATAGATTAATGGAAATGGATTAACTTAAGCTGTAAGAACAGTTAGCAAGAAGCCTGCCACGGCTATACAGTTTGTAACTAATATAAGTCTCTGTGTTTACTTGGTCGGGTCTGAGGCTGTGGGACTGGCAGGTGATAGAGATTTGTCCTGACTGTGGGCCAGGCCTCAAGTGGCTCACAATACTCTTATTTAAATGACAGAAATGTTAAGTGCTCGAAACATATCAAAGTATCAGAATGTTTGTAAAGTAAAAGGGCCCTTCCCAGATGACTTGCAGAGTTACATTTCCCAGTGAACCCCTGTCCTCCTGGCTGTGTTGTTCTACTTTTGTGTGTATGTGTGATACTGAAAGTGTTACGTGACAAAACTTTCATGGGGAGACACCACATATACATCTACTTAACCCAGATAGGGAGTCCATGACAGACCAAAGTACAGATACCACCGAAGTCCAACCTTGAAAACCAGTGAGTTTTATTGGGGTTATTACAGGAATATGGGTAAGGGGTCACTTACAGGAGCAGAAATGACTCAAAGATGGCTGCGTCACCCAAGCCCACCCCAGCATGGGTGACAGCTCACAGAGCTGGAACCTGGAGCACACTGCACAGCCTGCAGGCAGCTCAGCAGGTTGGACACTGTCCTTTCTGGGTGCCTCAGTTGGTCTAAACTGAAAGGTTTAAACGTTCCCACTTTAATAACTGAATTTAGGTTTCAGTTCTCTGAAAGAAGCCAACAGATGTCTCTTCCAACAAAGCTCCATTTATCAACAAATGACATTCAGGGATGAGGGAGAGAGCACAAATAAGCCTGAGTCAGCCCCACGATGTCTCAAGGACAGTTCCTGCAACCCCCTTGAATCTCACCCAAGGTTGTCAGAGAGAAAACCTCAGCCAGTTAAAAGTATGCTAATGTCACTGCTGCTTGCCTAACCAATAATGTTTGAGATGACCTAACCGTCCCTCAAATCCCCCTAGCTATGCTTAACCTGCATGTTCCTTTTGGATCTTGGCCATGTTGTCCAGGTGAATGCCCAGGTGTATGCTGGTATTGTAATACACACTATTTGAGTCTGGGGTCTTCCTTCAGGGTTTCCTCAACAAAGTCTCTTCCAGGCAGCTCTTCTGGGTTCCATTTCTTTCATTAGCTGGTCTGGTCTCAGCCTCTTCTTCCCAGCTTGGTTCTGCCCCTCAGAGGCACTCTCAGCTTTTAATGTTTACTCTGGCAGGAAAGTGCCTAGTGAATCTGGTCAGTTTGGGGGCCTTTCTGGATACATTTGAGGTGTTTACCTTCCTGCTTTAGGAGCTTCCCTGCGGGATGGAATATTTCAGTTTCAGAGGACACTGTTGTACTACAGAAGGTTGGACTCAGGAGTGGTAGGTAAGCACTCCAGCGTGAGCTACATCTGAAGCCCTACATATATGTTTTTACTTTGTAATTGAAATTATATCTTGGCTCATACATAAAGACATAGAAATAGCACATGTATTTAACAGTGTAGGCACAGTTGTGTATCGCTGGCTGGTCTGAACTCACTGTGTAAACCACGTTGGCCTCAAACGCACAGAGATCTGCCTGTCTCTGCCTTCTGAGTGCTGGGTTTAAAGGCATGTGCCGCCACATCTGGCCCTAACATTCTCATTCTAGTTTTGTATTCTGGATCTTTACATATCTTGTAAACTTGTCTCCCATTCTGCAAATATTTTAAGCATTAATGTCTAACATTAATCTTTCTACTGTTGAAGTTATTTAGCCACATTTTATGGAACATTTGGGAGAGAGAAGGCAAATTTCCATCCCATAGATTATTACTTTTTGTTAACATTCAGGGAAGATTCTTCCCATGACAGTCAATGTGAGTGTAGCAAAGTGATGTAAAGCTGATTTACAGTGCCCCAAAATACCACTGCCAGCTGGGTCCAGAACGTCCCAGACAGGTGTGCTATGCACACCTAGCACTCAGAATATAGAGACAGGAGGATCAGGAATTCCAAGGCCATGCAGGGATACATGAGCTCCCATCTAAAATAATACAAATTTTCAAAACATTCCCATCTTCCCCAACAAAAGTTTGTCCCCATCCAGCAGTAAACCTCCCCTACAACTGTCGGTGCCCACCATGTTGCTCTGTCTCTATGTGAACTCTTGGTTCTGGAGACTTCAGACTTGTGGGTCACCCCACTGTCATGGACTGGCTTATTTTTCTCAGCATGATGCACACACATTATCATGTGTCAGTTCTGCTTTACTTCTTAAAACTTAGTTACCACCCTTGCTTGGATAGCCCCATCGTATCCTCTTACCCTTTGGTGGACCCACGTCTTGGCTGTAGTGAAATGCCACTGTGAATGAGGTATGCAGACACCTGCCTCAGTCTCTATTTTCCTTCCTTTGGGTGTCTACTCTTGATACTCACATGAGACCCCCTATAGTGGCTATATCTTTTCTGTCTATGACCTTGAAGTCCCGCCCCTAGGATGGTTGAGCCCTGAAAACACTGTAAGAGGGAGAAGTCAAACATAAAAGGCCACAAATGTGTGGCCCCATTTATGTGAGATATTTATAATATGAAAACATATAAAGTAGAGTGGTAGCTGCCCAGAAAAAGGGAAAGAAGAATGGGACCAAGGTTTCAAGGCGACTGACATGTTCTACAGTCAGCAGTGAAGGGCATAATCTTGTGAATGTTCTTAAACAACACTAAGTTGTACACATAAAATGGTGGATGTTATAGTTTAGGAAAAACAACAAAAAGTAAAATTTTTCAGAAATATTATATTTCTAAAACTATTCACAGCTATCCCACTAATCCAAAAACAGATGGTAAAGAATTTGGGTGTAAGCCAGGTGGTGGTTGTGCATGCCTTTAATTCCAGCACTTAGGAGGCAGAGTGGGCAGATCTCTGTGAGTTTGAGGCCGGCCTGGTATACAGAGAGAGATCCAGGGCAGGCACCAAAACTACACAGAGAAACCAAACCCTCTCTCAAAAACACCAAAACCAAACCAAACCAAACCAAACCAAACCAAACCAAAACTTTGGGTGTAAATAAAGAAACAAAAGTGCCAGAATTCCTTAAATATATATATATAGATAAGTAAATATGTTACTTTGAAGATACTTAAATGTGAAAGTTTATAGAAAAATTTGCAAGTGTATTATCAACACTATGCCATATTCTGAAATAAGCAATGGCAACACTAACACCGAAAAAGGGAGGACAGACAGAGGTATAATTTTACATTATTAATTGTTATAATAATTGTACATATTTGTAGCTTAAGTTTTCCTGCCTGGCCCACAGTCGGGACAAAAATCTCTCATCTGCCAGTCGCACCCACAGCCACTCAGACCCGACCAAGTAAACACAGAGACTTATATTGGTTACAAACTGTATGTCCGTGGCAGGCTTCTTGCTAACTGTTCTTACAGCTTAAATTAATCCATTTCTATAAATCTATACCTTGCCACGTGGCTTGTGGCTTACCGGCATCTTCACATGCTGTTTGTCATCGTGGCTGCTGGCAGTGTCTCTGACTCAGGCTTCCACTTCCCAGCTTTATTCTCCTCCTTGTCCTGCCTAAACTTCCTGCCTGGCCAATGGCCAATCAGTGTTTTATTGACCAATCAGCAACACATTTGCCATACAGAACATCCCACAGCATATGTATATAAGGTACAAGGAGATAATTTTATATACACAACAGGTAATGATTGTGGCTGCATTCCTGCTGAGCTACACCTGGTCTCTCTCCAAAGAGTAGCACCTAGCCCTAATCAATCCTTGTTTAACCGATAACTTTTGTTTCTCTAGCCACCCTATGTGATTCTTGTCTGAGAGTCTCCTAAGGATACAAAGCCTATGCAAATCTTGGTTCAGGAAACTGGGAAAACTGTGGTTTTCCTGAGAAATCCAGAAATTTGCACTTGGATTTTAGGGAGCTCCTTTCAGGTTGTTTTGAGCATATGGAAATTAACTGGATAAACTGTAATGGAGAGAAATACAAATGCCCTAGGTGAAGGGAAGGTGTTTCAGTCCTTCAAGGCTGGACTCCCCTGCAGCCATGAAAGGCTAGATTCATTCTTAAAATGCCTCTGAGTCTTCTTTCCATGGATCCCAGTGAACCCACACACCCGAGTAGAGACAAACAGCAACAAGTGATTAAATCTATAAAGGATTTTTGTTTAGATGGAAGTTACTATTACAAGAACCTTGCTTTATATGTAATTTGCCATAATTATTTGAATACCCACTCTAAGTTAAAGATGACTATTTTAAGCTTAGAAGCAATCATTTCAAAGAAATGAAGATGTATGGATTATAAGACATTAGTGAAGATAAGATAGAGTCCTAAAATCTAGTTAATTGAGATGAAAGCAGATACATAGAGAAAGAACAGGTAGCAGTGAGGACAAATGGAAAATAATTTAGACAGAAAGCCATATACAAATAACTGTATCAGACATAAAAGATATAAAGAGCTCAACCAAAACAGATTGTCAGATGTGACCTTTTGAAAAACAGCAAGATCAAGCCATGCATGATAGAACACACTGAAAATCACTTATCTCCAAAAGAAAAAGAAAACACGAAAATAACAGTCCTGAACTTCTCAAACATGATGAGGTTACAGGAGTCAAGGAAAGACTGAAGACAGCTCACTGCAAAAGGGGGCCCAGAGAGACAAGGGGATGGTTGAGAGCTCCTATTGCTCTCCTAGAGGACCCAAGTTCAGACCCCAGCACCCCCATCAGACAACACACAAATGCCTTTAACTCCAGGTCCAGGGGATTCAATGCCTTCTACTGGCCTCTGTGGGCACCACCCCCATCCCCCGACCACACATAGCAAACACACAGATACACACATGAACATAAATAAACAAATAAATAAATCTTTTTAAGTATTGTAAATTAAAGAAATTTTAGATAGCAAAAACTGTTCAATTTAGAAGTCTTACCTTTTGCTTTTCATCTGTCCCCTCAATTTGCTGTACATCTCTAAGACTTGATAAGGAAAAGAGATCACACAGGCATTACTAGACAAAATAATCAACTAAGCTTAAGGAATTACATCAAGAATCCTATTCCCTTTCCATTTCCTCACCTGGAGGACACAGCATTAAACTCATCAGCAGTGGCAGAAATATTTCTCTGTTGCTGCAGCTCTTTCATCGATATTACCAGCTTGGCAGAAAGAAAAAAATAGAATTACACCAAGATCTGTAAATAAAAAGCTTTCAGTTGCATTTTTTCCATCCTGCATTTGATTCATCCAAGAATCCCAGTTTCCTGGTAAGATTTTCCTGAACAGTCTTTTTCTTTTGGGTCAATATCCACCTCCCAAATCATGACCCAGAGACTTATTATTAGTTTAGAATGCTCGGCACAGCCAAAAACATATATGATAAGGTTATAATGATCCATGGTATGCATAAGTAGTATATTGTAATAAAAGCACTTAAAAAACAAAGGTCAGTGGCTCATGATGAGCAGCACCCAAATTTGACCTCCGGTCTACATATACATGCATAGGAACCTACAAAAATATGTACCCACATGTGCATACAACAAACAAATAGAAATAAAGCCTGTATGGCAGATATAGTGAAATGGCATATGCAAATTAATACAACAACCCAGGCCAGGGGAACACAAGCTTGCAGATATCCTCTCCTTCAGGGCTGCCACTGTCACACATGGTCTACTTTATTTTTGGTGCTGTCTCTGAGTCCAGGGCCTCAGGGATATTTACCAAACCTTCAGTCTCTAAATGTCTTCTCAATGGAAAATATATGAGGTGATAGATATGACAACCACTCCCATTTGATCATTCCATTTTGTTCATCCATGTTGGACAAATGCATGGAGATGTCATATTGGACCACATGATACCCACAACCATACATCATTTAAACATAAAAATGTAAAAACAGCCGGGCGGTGGTGGCACACGCCTTTAATCCTAGCACTTGGGAGTCAGAGCCAGGCGGATCTCTGTGAGTTTGAGGCCAGCCTGGACTACCAAGTGACTTCCAGGAAAGGCACAAAGCTACACAGAGAAACCCTGTCTCGAAAAAAACCAAAAAAAAAAAGAGTAAAAACAGAATTTAAAACTGTACTTAATCATATATCCTGGATACAGATAAACGTGTTAGGCAGATAAAGATCCATATTCTAAAAACTACAGGTGTTACTGAGAAATCCAAATGAATCATATGTAAGTAAATAGTCATATGCTTTGTTCTAAAGTTAAAAGATTAATCATTTAAATGTTAATTTTCAACATTCTAATTGCCTAAAGGTCATAAGACATTTTTATATTTCTTGTTTAAATTTATTTATTGAATGTATGTGTTTATATGTGTATAGGTGCATGGATGTCATGGGGCATGTGTGGCAGTCTGAGGACAACAGGTGGAATTTGATTCTCTCCTTCCACCTCTGAGTTTTAGGAATCAGACTCAGGACATCAAGCTTGGTGGTAAGTGCTTTACCTGCTGCCTTAGTTTCTTTTCTATTCCTATGATAAGACACTGGCACCAACACTCCTTATAAAATAAACCATTTCATTCTGGGCTCATGGTTCCATGACAATCATGGTGGTGAGCATGGCTGCAGGTAGGCATGTGCTGGAGCAGCACCTGAAAGCTTGTATCAACTTGGTTCACAGCAGGAGGCACAGAGAACCCACTGAGAATGACAAGGGCTTTTGAAACCTCCAAGCCTGCTCCCAATGACACACCTTCTCCCAAAGGACACACCTTCCCAACCAGCTGCACAACTAGGGACCAAGCATTGAGTTAGATGAGCCTATGGGGACCATTCTCACACCACCACACCTGCAGAGACAAAGACTCCAGATGGTTTTAGTTGAGAATATGTTTATAGAATTCCTGTGGAGGCCTGGGAACAGCTTAGGGGGAGAGCACTTCTCTAACCCTCACAAAGCCCAGGTTTAAGCCCCAGCATGCAAAAACAACAAGTCAGGGAAATGCAAAGACTAGCCAAAACTACTCCACTGGCTTAGCTGCCAAGTTTAAAAAGCCCTGGTTTGTCACCCATCTTAGGACATACAGGGTCACATCCTCCACACATTGACTTTCTGACTCCCCTACATCTCAGAAGTCAGATCTATTCCAGGGACAGCTGATAAGAACAAACCAGTCACTGGGGAGAAACACGTCCACAATATGCTCTGAAATCTGCATGGCAGAAGAGAGCTTTCTCCTCCTCTTGTGTCCCCTCAACCATCCCTGACCTACAAAGGCACACTCTCCAACATGGCACAGGCCATCTGCTGAGGAATAAATCCACAGCAGCTGCTATGCCCCTGCCCCAACCCCACGAGAGGAAATTCATTTTCCTGTCATCAAAAAGAGTCCCTTACCTCCCCTAAGAGGCTTTTCTCAATTGTGTTTTTCCCAACACTGGCTTAATCTGTATCATCAACCTTGTCTAGTGGAGCAGGGAAACCTCGGGGGCTGCAAGAAGGAGAAAAGGTCAGTATACAAGGAAGGGTGGAGGACTGTATACAGAGCAATGCTTCATTAAATCTAAGTGCTACTTGCAGGCATGAGTATTTTAACTAGAAGTCACTGCAACGAAGAACTTTACAGACCTCTCACTGAGGCTTACTAACTTCAAGAGAAACCATTCTGGCCAAGAAAAGACTTAAAAGAAGTTTTCCCGACAGAGGGAGTCCTACCTCTTCCTCTCTGGACCTGAGAAGCAGTTCTTGATATTTTCTCTCCAGGGAAATGACTCCTTGTGCATTTCTCCTCCTCCTGCTTCTCTCCAGCAATACCCTTGCTCCTCTGACCAACACTAGCATCTTTTATCTTCACAGGGGACAGCATACCCTTAACAAAGTCACTTGGGACTGATCTAACCTCCCTGGAGGAGGCAGGCACACCTCCAAACCCCTGGTTGTCCACAATTGTTCATCTACAATCAGGAGCAGCTGTTTTTCATTTGACGTTATTTGCTTCACAAGATTTAGACAACAGGCAACATGATTTTTTAATCTCTAAAACAGTGTGATGTATCTCTAGTTCTTCTACTCCCAGGTCTCTTGAAAACCTGACTGAATGAAGAGGTTTACAGAGAATAGCTACAAACCCAGCAGGAAAAACATCAACCATCAGGGCTATTTAGGCATGGAGTAATCACATCCAAGGGATGAAATGTCTACTGAGTTGATGTTCAATATTGGTAGCTCATTTAATATTTTCTCTTTCATGAAACTGGTTTAAAAAGAAAGACCACAGATTCCATTTCAAGTACATCCAGTTTTGAATTTAGAGACAATCTAAAAATCCAAACACTGATCAACACAGCACACTTCCCCTGGTCACCAGACACTGCTCTGTTAACAAATCACAAGCATTCATGAACACAAGAAACACACAAGGGAGCAATTACCAGGTAGCCTTGGAAGCATTAATAATCTCTTTGATCAGAGGCTCCCCCAGGGTGATGTCCATGGAGGCTTGCTTGGAAAAGTCTTTGGTGTCATCTGGGTGCCTGGCCAGCCCATGGTTGTGTCCAGAGTTCACCCGCTTCAGAGCCTGTCTCCATGTGTGCCCTACAGGAAAAGGCACAGAAGGGGAAATGATGCACCAAAGGCAAGGCCAGCAAAGGTGCTGGGGAACAGACTTCTGGTTACCGCCTCTTAAAAGAAAATTAATATAGACTGTGTTCAGTCTAGGATGGAAAGAGCAGGGGGCCAGGCAGTGTTTGCCTGAGGAAGAGGTGGACACAGGCTGGGAACAAGTGCCAACAGAAGAGTGAGATGGCCAAAGGAGCTTCTGGCTCACACAGAAAGTTCTGGCTGGAAGTTACAGATGCCCTTTAGTGTGACTGATTTAGTGTGACTAAATTCTGTGTGGTCACTCTGTGGGGAGACAGGGAGACCAAGCATTCCTGTGGCCCAGATCAGAATTGTGTCTTCCCACTTCAAATAAATTAAGAAAAATATCTCTTACAGTCATTTTTGTTGTAGTAAATTCCTGATGTAGTCAAGTTAACAACCAAGGATAGCCATCAGAGGGTGCATTAGTAACAAAAATGAGAAGTGTCTGTTTGTACTACTTATGATCTTCAAAGCCTTGATTTCCCTGGTATCCTAACCAGGTCTTTGGAAAATTCTTTTATCCACACCTTGCTGTCCATGGGCAGATCAACAATCTCCAGTGTGGCTTCAACTTCTGATCTCTACAAGGTCCTACTCCAAATCAGACTCTACTTTATTGAATTTGGACTTCAACATCTGAAAGACACAGTCCATCCAGCCCTCATGGTGTCTAGGTTCAGACAGGGCACAGGAGCACACTTAGAGGAGCAAAGTTTTAGTTCTGGAGTATTTGCACTCCATGCTGGTCACAGGCAACCTTCTGATCTGTAGGCACTGTCAGGAGAAATTGAAGGACCACACAGGCAGAAGAGAAGAGCCTGTCTTGTTCTATGAAGAGGCCATGCCTGGGGCATGGCTGCATGGTGGCCCCGGTTTTGGTTTGGGGACCTCAAAGAGACAAAGGCCTGGCAGGTAGGACATAGGGGAGCTCATCTGATAGAGGACCATCAGTTGGATGAGCCCCAGAGTTGACAACCTTCCCCAACTACGGGGAAGCAGCAATATCATGGTCATTGGTGAGGGAGATGTCAAAAGGAATAGGCAGAGGAGGAACTGCCATAGAGATGAAAGTGGTGGGTAAGTGTGTGGCATGTACACATGCCCCCTCCCACACACACACGGTGTCCAATGTGGGGGCAAGAGTTTCCACCTAAAAACTGAGAAAAAAGATTATAAAATGTAGCTAAAAAGAGCTTCCTAATTGTCTCTCTCAAATGAGCGGCAGCTGCTTGAGCTACTAGTTTGAGCTACTGTGAGTTCCTGGCGTTTTGTGCTCAATCTGCTGTATGGCGGGAATGAGGCCTCTGCAAGTAGCACATTAAGCTGCATGGTGGATTTAGCCTTTGCTAGTATAAAACAAAAAAAAGAGGTTTTTTTGGGCTACATGCTGCTTGGATAAAAGCATAGAACCACAACAGCTCCCAGAGCTGTTGGAAAACGTACCACCGCCATGTTGGGAAGCTGAAGTGGGCAGAGCCAGCAGCCACAGCTGATGCAGTTTAAAGCAATAGATTCATAATAAGACAGATTCAGATGTAATAGTTTACGTTGTGTGTAAAATATACGTAGGCTTGAAAAAGAAAAAAAAGGTGATAAATACAGTTATATGAACAAATACATAGTTTTAAAAAATAAAGTCTTTAAAGACACAGTAAAATTAATATAAAAAATAAGCCACCTAAAGATGAATATTACACAGAGAATCTGGATTGTGTTGTCTTTGAGATTTTTAACTGCAGAAAAACATTTGATTGTAAAAGCTGTTGAGTTATGCCAAAATGTATATTTTAAAGGTAACTTGACTTCAAAATTTGGATATAAAGATATGTTGCTTTGGAAAGGAGACTCTGCTTTTGTTTCCACAGAAAGCAAGAGGCTATGGATTTGTTCCATATTAAGTTACATCAGGTTTGACCAGCCAAGACCCCCTGAAATGTCTCTGATGACAACATGGCCCAGATGATCCAACATCCAGAATGGTTTAAAGGCAACTGGCTGAGATGATACACCCTCATGGACTACTCCATAATCCTAAAATTTTCTTTGTGTCCCCATGAGATACAGTGCCCCCCTCCAGCAAGAAGTAGTAAGAGAAGCTATGCCCAAATTCCCAAATTATATATAATTTTACTTTGTTAAGGTTAAAACCTTCCTTTTTGAAAAAAAGAAAAGAAAAGGGGAAGTGCTGTGGGATGGTCTGTATGTCAAGTGTGTTGCTGATTGATCAATAAATAAAACACTGATTGGCCAGTGGCCAGGCAGGAAGTACAGGCGGGACAAGGAAGAGAATAAAGCTGAGAAGTGGAAGGCTGAGTCAGAGAGACATAGCCAGCCGCCACGATGACAAAAAGCAAGTGAAGATGCCGGTATGACATGAGCCATGTGGGAAGGTATAGATTAATAGAAATGGATTAATTTAAGCTGTAAGAACAGTTAGCAAGAAGCCTGCCACGGCCATACAGTTTGTAAGCAATATAAGTCTCTGTGTTTACTTGGTTGGGTCTAAGTGGCTGTGGGACTGGCAGGTGAGAGAGATTTGTCCTGACCGTGGGCCAAGCAGGAAAACTCTAGCTGCACACACACACACACACACACACACACACACACACACACACACACACCTGCTACAGTATGCATGTGAGATATGATAGGCACCTTGGGGGACTGGGACGGTGGAGGAAATAATGCAATTTATCAGAGGCATGGAGAGTAGGCAACCTCTGAAGACAGAGTCTGGTACAGCTAACCCTGAAATAAAAGTGACAGTTTATTTCCAGATAGGGACATACTCTCCAGAAACCCAGGTTAGTGGTGATACAAGAGCTAGAAGGACAATCGTCCTGTTCTGCCCCTCAGGCATCCTCAGCTGGCCCACACGCCCTGGTCCCTCATGGGTGATCCCTTCTACCACCCAGCAGGCAGCAGTATCTAGCAACCAGAGTCTCCCACCCTTCCCCTGGCTCCTGCAGATGCCCCACACTGAGGTCAGCAGGGACTGCAGCCAGATTTACTCACACACCATCTACTCTCACCTTGGGTCCATTCCATGTGGCCCACTGCACATGATACCACCTGTCATCATCTTTGGTCACCACACTCATGATGATGCAAGCCGGGGACACTACCGCATCACACAGTGCACATGGTGGCCCTGGGGGCAAAGAAAGACAACCTTGGGTGAGATTCAAGGGAGTTGCAGGAACTGTCCTTGAGACATTGTGGGGCTGACTCAGGCTTGTTTGTGCTCTCTCCCTCATCCCTGAATGTCATTTGTTGATAAATGGAGCTTTGTTTGAAGAGACATCTGTTGGCTTCTTTCAGAGAACTGAAACCTAAATTCAGTTATTAAAGTGGGAACGTTTAAACCTTTCAGTTTAGACCAACTGAGGCACCCAGAAAGGACAGTGTCCAACCTGCTGAGCTGCCTGCAGGCTGTGCAGTGTGCTCCAGGTTCCAGCTCTGTGAGCTGTCACCCGTGCTGGGGTGGGCTTGGGTGATGCAGCCATCTTTGAGTCATTTCTGCTCCTGTAAGTGACCCCTCACCCATATTCCTGTAATAACCCCAATAAAACTCACTGGTTCTCAAGGTTGGACTTCAGTGGTATCTGTACTTCGGTCTGTCATGGACTCCCTATCTGGGTTAAGTAGATGTATATGTGGTGTCTCCCCATGAACAGTTTTGTCACATAACACTTTCAGCATCACACACACACACACACACACACACACACACACACACACACACAAATAAAAGTAGAACAACATAGCCAGGCAGAACAGTGTTTCACTGAGAAATGTGACTCTGCTCTGGGAAGGGCCCTTTTACTTTACAAATATCCTGATACTTTGATATGTTTTGAGCACTTAACATCTCTGTTATTTAAATAATAAGAGTATTGTGAGCCACTTGAGGCTTGGGAAATTACTTCCCTCCAGAACTAAAGGCTGCCTATGAAATACAGTGGGATGATCCTTGGCATTCAGTAAGCATGTCCTCATCCTCCTGTTCCTCCCTGCTCCAACTTAGATTGGGTTCATGAAGGTGGGAAACTGAGGCCAATGGGGAAAATGGGTAAGGTAACTCAGCTCCTGGAAGACAGAATGAGATGACCATGGTAAGGTTGCTCCATGGAGATGGAGCCCCCTGCCAGCTGCTGACCCAGCCCATCTGTCCTACCAGTGCAGTGCCCACAGGGACACCCCAGAGGATTCTGGGAAAAAGCTGCACTCCCCTCCCCTTATCTCCTTTCAGCCTCTGACTCTGAAAGGGCCCTTTGTGACATCAACTCAAGGTTACACACATTGTAGAGACTGGCCAGGAGAGCTTAAGGAGGAAGAGGACACAGAGCTCTGGTCAGTGACCACCAATGGCAAGGAGCACCTGAAGTGAATAAGTGAGAGCCACCAGCCTGGCCCTGAGCCAGCCCTCATCACAAGAGGAACAGTTAACACATAAATCAGAAGGAAAATAAGTGTGACAATTGAGTTCTTGCAGACACCTCTCCCATCCTTAGGGGTGTGGTGTGTTATTGCAGGCCTACTGGGTCAATCCACCCAGTCCCTTCCACCACAAAGAACAGCTATGACCAATTGCTGGGTGTGCAGTCAAACGCTTCCTAGGAAATTAATGAAACCTATTGCAAACTGCCTTTGAGCTGGCACCACAAAGAGAATCCTGTAAACAGAGAAGAGGCAGAGAAGTTCAGAGAGGTGTCTGAGTCAGATGCTAAAAGTGATAGTCCCAAGCATCAGTAGAATTACAGCCATAGCAAAAAGACCTGAGCAGGATGCCTCATCACCCCACCCCCACTGCCCCTGACCTTAACCCTAGTTACAGAGAGACCCATGAACACCTCCTCCCAAAGGGAAAGGTTAATCACACAAACAACTTCATGTGTTCTTCTTCTGAGACTCAAATGGTGCAACCCCCTAGAACCAAAATAGCCAGCCAGCTCAGTCCAGATACCCCAAACTAGGGCCTTCTTTCATGGGCTTCAGTAGATTTCAGGCATTCATGATGGCTTTCCTGTTCTCTGATCTTGGGCTATGATAGGGGCAAGCTGTATCATCTTCTCTTCTACTTCCTCTTGTGTGTTGAATCTGTCTTCAATTAGACCTACAAACAATAAAAATAGTGAATGTTCAGTCTTAAACCCTGGACAAATGGCTGAGGTGCCCATTTGACATATCAAAGCAGATGCTACCATCAGATTCTCCCTGCCTCCTTCAGTCCCTACCTGTTATAGGATATGGTTGTCATACCCTCCTGCACACCCTAAACTTCTTTAGCCCAGGGGCTGGGCTGACATTCCCCCAGGTGACCTTCCCTATATAGTCCAGCCATTTTGCTTACTCCTGTTTTAGGCCTTCTGGCTCTGCATCTGGTTCCCTGTTCTTCCTCTCTCTCCCCACCTCTCCCTCCTCACATGGCCAGGATCAGGGTCATGTCCACCCTGGACCCTTTCAGATGTCCCTGCCTCTGGCTATGCTCTCCCTTTTAGCTATAATAAACTCTCTCCTCCACCATACGTAGGTACGGTCATGTACTTCCTTTTTTATGGGTCTTTTTCATTCTGCTACAAGGTCACAAAAACACATTGTGGAGACTGGCCAGGAGAGCATATGGAAAAGGACACAGAGCTCCTATCAGTGACCGTCAATGGTAAGACTGTCCATGGCAAGGAGCACCTGAAGTGAAGTAAACAAGTGAGAACCACCCAGCCCAGCCCTGGCGAGCCACTATCACAAGGGTCCACAGTTAACTTATGATTAAAGGTGATAAAAGTAGCAATTGAGCCGGGCGGTGGTGGCGCACGCCTTTAATCCCAGCACTTGGGAGGCATAGCCAGGTGGATCTCTGTGAGTTCGAGGCCAGCCTGGGCTACCAAGTGAGTTCCAGGACAGGCGCAAAGCTACACAGAGAAACCCTGTCTCGAAAAACCAAAAAGAAAAAAAAAAGTAGCAATTGAATTCATTTAGACATCTCTCCCATCCTTAGGGGCAAGGTGTGTTACTGCAGGTCCACTGTGTGGCTGGCACAATCCACAGACACACTCAAGAGCTTGTAGATGTAACCAACTGTCTTATTAAATAAGAAACACAGAACCAATGCAAAGAAGAAAGCCAAGAGGTCAGAGCTAATAGCTAAAACCTTACCCTTCCTCCTGTGTTGGTCCTCCCTCTCCGAAAGAGAGCTACTTCCTGTGTTAAAGTCTTTATAAAGACTTTCGGTTCTGCCTTCTCATTGGTTGTAAACCTAACCACATGACCGGCTCCTCACTGCCTGTCTGTACAGACCTCCAGGTCTTCTATGGTTGGTATTGAGATTAAAGGCATGTATCTCCAATGCTGGCTATATCCCTGAACACACAGAGATCTACCTAGCTCTGCCTACCAAGTGCTGGGATTAAAGGCATGCAACACCACCACCGCCCAGCTTTCCTAAGGCTTGCTAATAGCTCTGACCCCTGGGCAACATTATTTGTTAACATACAAATAACATTTTAGTACAAATAAAATATCACTATAGGAGCTTGTGGCCTCCATGCCCAGCATCAACCATTTCCCACAGGAAGGAAAACCAGGGCCAGGTCTTTAGGTGGTTGTTGATCTCTGTCATCTGCACCACCCTGTCATCCTCATGTCCTACCTGTTCTTCCCATGAGCCTTCTCCAGGATGACCATCACCTCACAGGCTCTCCTGCTCAACTCCCAACTCTCCCACATCTCCTTACCCATTAATTGAACAGTGGGTAACTTACAGCTGTCCCAGACCCAGGTTCCCATTGTTGGTTACTCACTTTGCTGCAGGGGTGGCTTTCTCTGCTGCACAGAGATTCCCCTTGTAGGCCCTGCCCCTGGACACCTCTGACCACTGGGCTCCACACCCAGACTACTGTGGTGGCCAGGCCTGGTCCCTTGAGGCACATTGAGCCCTCCCTCCAGCTTCACCATCAGACCTCATCCCCAACAATTCTCTAACAGGCACTCTACCCACTGAACCATATCTCCAAGCTCCCTCCACCAATTTTTTTTGAATCAGCAGATGAACAAGATAACATTTTCCACTGGGATGCCTATAACTAGAAGACACAGACAAGAATACACACTGGGGCTAGAAAGCTGGTTCAGCATTTAAGAGAATATGTTGCTCTTTTACAGGAACCAGGTTTGACTCATAGAACCCACGTTGGCTCATGACTGTCTTTAGCTCCAGTCAAAGGGAATCCAAAGCTCTCTTCTGACCTTCATGAGCAACAGGCATAAACACGTATGCAGGCAAAACACTCATGTGCATAAAATAATAAAACAAATCTAAAAATATTTTAAATAATAATAAGCACTGACTTATTATTTAAATAATAATTAGCACACCAATATGATGATGTTATCTAGATAAAAGAATGCGGCTGCTTTGAGAAGTAGCCAACCATTTTCACAAAATGGTAGAACACAGAAGTATAGCATGATCCAACAATTCTACTCAGATATATTCCCAATAGAACCTAGTTTACAAATATCTATAGCCTTATTCATCATAACTAAAGAGTAAAAATAACCCAAATGTTCATCAACTGATGAAAGAAATAAAATGGAGTCCATCCACACAGTGGAAGAGCACCCCCATAAACTGAAATGAAGTACTGGTTCACACCAAAGGATGGGTGAGCCCTGAAAACACTGTAAGAGGGAGAAGTCAAACATAAAAGGCCACAAATGTGTGGCCCCATTTATGTGAGATATTTACAATATGAAAACATATAAAGTAGAGCTGTAGCTGCCCAGAATAAGGGAAAGAAGAATGGGAGCAAAGTTTCAAGGTGACTGATATGTTCTAAAGTCAGGCAGTGAAGGGCATAACATTGTGAATGTTCTTAACACTAAGCTGTACACACAAAATGGTGGATGTTATAGTTTAGGAAAAACAACAATTATGTAAAATTTTTCAGAACTACTATATTTCTGAAAAAATTCACAGCTATTCCACTAATCCAAAAACAGATGGTAAAGAATTTGGGTTTAAGCTGGGCAATGTTTGTGCATGCCTTTAATTCCAGCACTGGAGAGGCAGAGTGGGCAGATCTCTGTGAGTTTGAGGCCAGCCTGGTATACAGAGAGAGATCCAGGACAGGCATCAAAACTACACAGAGAATCCCTGTCTTGAAAAAACAAACAAACAAACAAAAACCAAAATAAATAAATAAATAAATAAAAACCACCAAAAAAACCCCTTGGGTGTAAATAAAGAAATAAAAGTGCCAGAATTACTTGAATATATATAGATAAGTGAAGATCTTTTAAGATACTTAAATGTGAAAGTTTATAGAAAAATATGCAAATGTATTACCAACATGATGCTGTATTCTGAAATAAGCAATGGCAACACTAACACCAAGAAAGGGAGGCTAGACAAAGGTATAATTTTAGATTGTTAATTGTCATAAAATTACATATGTATATAAGGTACAAGGAGATAATTTCATATGCACAACAGGTAATGATTGTGGCTGCATTCCTGCTGAACCACACCTGGTCTGGTTGCAGAGAGTAGCACCTAGCCCTAATCCATCCTTGTTTAATCAAAACCTTTTGTTTCTCTAGTTGCCTTATGTGATTCTTATCTGAGAGTCTCCTAAGGATACAAAGCCTATGCAAAACTTGGTTCAGGAAACCGGGAAAATTGTGGTACCTGAGAAATCCAGGAATTTGCACTTGGCATTGTATTTTAGGGAGTCTCTTTCAGGTTGTTTTGAGCATATGGAATTAAATGGCTAAACTGTAATGGAGAGAAATAAAAATACCCTAGATGAAGGGAAGGTGCTTCAGTCCTTCAAGACTGGACCCCCCTGTGTACATGTAACCAACCATCTTATTAAATAAGAAACACAGAACCAAGCCGGGTGGTGGTGGCGCACGCCTTTAATCCCAGCACTCGGGAGGCAGAGCCAGGCGGATCTCTGTGAGTTTGAGGCCAGCCTGGGCTACCAAGTGAGTTCCAGGAAAGGCGCAAAGCTACACAGAGAAACCCTGTCTTGAAAAACCAAAAAAAAAAAAAAAAAAAAAAAGAAAGAAACACAGAACCAATGCAAAGAAGAAAGCCAAGAGGTCAGAGCTAAGAGCTAAAATTTTACCCTTCCTCCTGCAGTGGTTCTACCTCTCCGAAAGAGAGCTACTTTCTGTGTTAAAGCCGTTATATAGATTTTCTGTTATGCCTTCTCAATGGTTGTAAACCCAACCACATGACCGCCTCATCATGGCCTGTCTGTATAGACCTCCAGGTTTTCCATGATTGGTACTGAGATTAAAGGCATGTGTATCCAATACTGGCTGTACCCCTGAACACACAGAGACTTACCTAGCTCTGCCTACCAAGTGCTGGGATTACAAGCGTACACCACCACTGCCCTGCTTTCCTATGGCTTGCTAATAGCTCTGACCCCAGGCAACTTTATTTATTAACATACAAATAACATTTTAGTACAAATAAAATGTCACTATACCCCTGCAGCCATGAAAGGCTAGAGTCATTCTTAAGATGCCTCTGAGTCTTCCTTCCAAGGATCCTAGTGAACCCACACACCCGAGTCAAGACAAACGGCAACAAGTGATTAAACCTATAAAGCACTTTCATGTAGATGGAAGTTACTATTACTAGAAACTTGCATTATATGTAATTTGCCATATTATTTGAAGATCCACTCTAAGTTAAAGATGACTGTTTTAAGCTTAGAAGCAATCATTTCAAAGAATGAAGATGTATGGGTTCTAAGGCATTAGTGATGAGGTTACAGAAGTCAAGGAAAGACTGAAGACAGCTCACTGCAAAAGGGACACCTGAGAGACAAGGGGATGGTTGAGAGCACCTGTTGCTCTCCTAGAGGACCCAAGTTCAGACCCCAGCACCCCCATCAGACAACACACAAATGACTTTAACTCCAGCACCAGGGGATTCAATGCCTTCTACTGGTCTCTGTGGGCAAACACACACACACACACACACACACAGCAAATACACAGACACACACATGCACAAAAATAAATAAATAAATCTTTTTAAGTATTGTAAATTAAAGAAATTTTAGATAGCAAAAACTGTTCAATTAAGAAGTCTTACCTTTTGCTATTTATCTGGTCCTTCAGTTTGTTGTACATCTCTAGGACTTGATAAGGAAAACAGATCACACAGGCATTATTAGACAAAATAATCAACTAAGCTTAAGGAATTACATCAAGAATCCTACTCCCTTTCCATTTCCTCACCTGGAAGACACAGTGTTAAACTCATCAGCAGTGGCAGAAATATTTCTCTGTTGCTGCAGCTATTCCATTGATATTACCAGCTTGGCAGAAAGAAAAAATAGAATTACACCAAGAGCTGTAAGTAAAAAGCTTTCAGTTACATTTTTCCATCCTGCATTTGATTCATCCAAGAATCCCAGTTTCCTGGTAAGATTTTCCTGAACAGTCTTTTATATTTTGGCCAATATCCACCTCCCAAATCATGACCCAGAGACTTATTATGAGTTTTGAATGCTCGGCACAGCCATAAACATTTAAGATAAGGTCATAATGATCCATGGTATGCATAATTAGTATATGCTAATACAAGCATTTAAAAAACAAAGGTCAGGACTCATGATGAGCAGCACGCAAATTTGACCTCCGGTCTACATATACACGCACAGGAACCTGCAAAAATATGCACCCACATGTGCATACAACCAACAAATAGAAATGAAACCTGTCTGGCAGATACAGTGGAATGGCATATGCAAATAAATACAACAACCCAGGCCAGGGGAACACAAGCTTGCAGATATCCTCTCCTTCAGGCTGCCACTGTCACACATGGTCTACTTTATTTTTGGTGCTGTCTCTGAGTCCAGGGCCTCAGGGATATTTACGAAACCTTCAGTTTCTCAAAGTCCTCTCAATGGAAAATATATGAGGTGATAGATATGACAACCACTCCCATTTGATCATTCTATTTTGTTCATCCATGTTGGACACACGCATGAAGATGTCATTATGGACCACATGATACACACAACCATTCATCAGATGTCATTATGGACCACATGATACACACAACCATTCATCATTTAAACATAAAAATGTAAAAACAGAATTTAAAACTGTACTTAATCATATATCCTTAAAACAGATAAATTTGTTAAGCAGATAAAGATCCATATTTTAAAACCTACAGATATTACTGAGAAATTCAAATGAATCATATGTAAGTAAATAGTCATATGCTTTGTTCTAAGGTTAAAAGATTAATTATTTAAATATTAATTTTCAAAATTCTAATTCCCTAAAGGCCAAAAGACTTTTTTATATTTCTGGTTTAAATTTATTCATTGAATATATGTGTTTATATGTGTATAGGAGCGTGGATGTCATGGGGCATGTGTGGCAGTCTGAGGACAACAGGTGGAATTTGATTCTCTCCTTCCACCTCTGAGTTTTAGGAATCAGACTCAGGACATCAAGCTTGGTGGTAAGTGCTTTACCTGCTGCCTTAGTTTCTTTTCTATTCCTATGATAAGACACTGGCACCAACACTCCTTATAAAATAAACCATTTCATTCTGGGCTCATGGTTCCATGACAATCATGGTGGTGAGCATGGCTGCAGGTAGGCATGTGCTGGAGCAGCACCTGAAAGCTTGTATCAACTTGGTTCACAGCAGGAGGCACAGAGAACCCACTGAGAATGACAAGGGCTTTTGAAACCTCCAAGCCTGCTCCCAATGACACACCTTCTCCCAAAGGACACAACTTCCCAACCTGCTGCACAACTAGGGACCAAGCATTGAGTTAGATGAGCCTATGGGGACCATTCTCACACCACCACACCTGCAGAGACAAAGACTCCAGATGGTTTTAGTTGAGAATATGTTTATAGAATTCCTGTGGAGGCCTGGGAACAGCTTAGGGGGAGAGCACTTCTCTAACCCTCACAAAGCCCAGGTTTAAGCCCCAGCATGCAAAAACAACAAGTCAGGGAAATGCAAAGACTAGCCAAAACTACTCCACTGGCTTAGCTGCCAAGTTTAAAAAGCCCTGGTTTGTCACCCATCTAAGGACATACAGGGTCACATCCTCCACACATTGACTGTCTGACTCCCCTACATCTCAGAAGTCAGATCTATTCCAGGGACAGCTGATAAGAACAAACCAGTCACTGGGGAGAAACACGTCCACAATATGCTCTGAAATCTGCATGGCAGAAGAGAGCTTTATCCTGCTGTGGGATGTTCTGTATGGCAAATGTGTTGCTAATTAGTCAATAAATAAAACACTGATTGGCCATTGGCTAGGCAGGAAGTATAGGTGGGACAAGGAGGAGAATAAAGCTGGGAAGTGGAAGGCTGAGTCAGAGAGACACTGCCAGCCACCACAATGAGAAACAGCATGTGAAGATGCCGGTAAGCCACGAGCTACGTGGCAAGGTATAGATTAATATAAATGGATTAATTTAAGCTGTAAGAACAGTTAGCAAGAAGCCTGCCACGGCCATACAGTTTGTAACCAATATAAGTCTCTGTGTTTACTTGGTCGGGTTTGAGCGGCTGTGGGACTGGCAGGTGATAGAGATTTGTCCTGACTGTGGGCCAGGCAGGAAAACTCTAGCGACATTATCCTCCTCTTCTGTCCCCTTGACCTTCCCGGACCTGCAAAGGCACACTCTCCAACACACCACAGGCCGTCTGCTGTGGGATAAATCCACAGCGGCCACTATGCCGCTGCCTCAACCCCACGAGAGGAAATTCATTTTCCTGTCATCAAAAAGAGTCCCTTACCTCCCCTAAGAGGCTTTTCTCAATTCTGCCTTTCCCAACAGTGGCTTAAACTGTATCATCAACCTTGTCTAGCTGAGCTGGGAAACCTGGGGGGCTGCAAGAAGGAGAAAAGGTCGTTTACAAGGAAGGGTGCAGGACTGTATACAGACCAATGCTTCCTTAAATCTAAGTGCTACTTGCAGGCATGAGTATTTAACTGGAATTCACTGCAACGAAGAACTTTACAGACCTCTCACTGAGGCTTACTAACTTCAAGAGAACCCATTCTGGCCAAGAAAAGACTTAAAAGAAATTTTCCGGACAGAGGGAGTCCTACCCCTTCCTCTCTGGACCTCAGAAGCAGTTCTTGACATTTTCTCTCCAGGGAAATGACTCCTTGTGCATTTCTCCTCCTCCTGCTTCTCTCCAGCAATACCCTTGCTCTTCTGACAAACACTAGCATCTTTTATCTTCACAGGGGACAGCATACCCTTAACAAAGTCACTTGGGACTGATCTAACCTCCTAGGAAGAGGCAGGCACACCTCCAAATCCCTGGTTGTCCACAGTTGCTCATCTACAATCAGGAGCAGCTGTTTTTCATTTGATGTTATTTGCTTCACAAGATTTAGACAACAGGCAACATGATTTTTTAATCTCTAAAACAATGTGATGTCACCAGGCGGTGGTGGCGCACACCTTTAGTCCCAGCACTTGGGAGGCAGAGGCAGGCGGATCTCTGTGAGTTCGAGGCCAGCCTTGTCTCCAAAGTGAGTTCCAGGAAACGCGCAAAACTACACAGAGAAACCCTGTCTCAGAAAACCAAACAAACAAACACATCTTTCCATCATTAAACAAAGGTTCCAGAGCATAAACAAAGTAACACAGCTTCCCAGAGTTAAACAACTGTAACAAAAAGAAAAGTAACACACATTTAAGCCGGGTGGTGGTGGCGCATGCCTTTAATCCCAGCACTCGGGAGGCAGAGCCAGGCGGATCTCTGTGAGTTCGAGGCCAGCCTGGTCTCCAAAGAGAGTTCCAGGAAAGGCGCAAAGCTACACAGAGAAACCCTGTCTCGAAAAACCAAAAAAAAAAAAAAATGTGATGTATCTTTAGTTCTTCTACTCTCAGGTCTCCTGAAAACCTGACTGAATCAAGAGGTTTACAGAGAATAGCCACAAACCCAGCAGGAAAAACATCAACTATCAGGGCTATTTAGGCATGGAGTGATCACATCCAAGGGATGAAATGTCTACTGAGTTGATGTTCAGTATTGCTAACTCATTTAATATTTTCTCTCTCATGAAACTGGTTTAAAAAGAAAGACCACAGATTCCATTTCAAGTACATCCAGTTTTGAATTTAGAGACTTTCTGAAAATCCAAACACTGATCAACACAGCACACTTCCCCTGGTCACCAGACACTGCTCTGTTAATAAATCACAAGCATTCATGAGCACAAGAAATACAAGGGAGCAATTACCAGGTAGCCTTGGAAGCATTAATAATCTCTTTGATCAGAGGCTCCCCCAGGGTGATGTCCATGGAGGCTTGCTTGGAAAAGTCTTTGGTGTCATCTGGGTGCCTGGCCAGCCCATGGTTTGTGTCCAGAGTTCACCCGCTTCAGAGCCTGTCTCCATGTGTGCCCTACAGGAAAAGGCACAGAAGAGGAAATGATGCACCAAAGACAAGGCCAGCAAAGGTGCTGGGGAACAGACCTCCAGTTACCGCCTCTTAAAAGAAAATTAATATAGACTGTGTTCACTTAGGATGGAAAGAGCAGGGGGCCAGACAGTGTGTGCCTGAGGAAGAGGTGGACACAGGCTGGGAACAAGTGCCAACAGAAGAGTGAGATGGCCAAGGAGCTTTTGACTCACACGGAGAGTTCTGACTGGAAATTACAGATGCCCTTTAGTGTGACTGATTTAGTGTGACTAAATTCTGTGTGATCACTCTGTGGGGAGACAGGGAGACCAAGCATTCCTGTGGCCCAGATTAGAATTGTCTTCCCACTTCAAATAAATTAAGAAAAATATCTCTTAACAATCATATTTGTTGTAGTTAATTCCTGATGTAGTCAAGTTAACAACCAAGGATAGCCATCAGAGGGTGCATTAGTAATAAAAATGAGAAGTGTCTGTTTGTACTACTTATGATCTTCAAAGCCTTGATTTCCCTGGTATCCTAACCAGGTCTTTGGAAAATTCTTTTATCCACACCTTGCTGTCCATGGGGAGATCAACAATCTCCAGTGTGGCTTCAACTTCTGATCTCTACAAGGTCCTACTCCAAATCAGACTCTACTTTATTGAATTTGGACTTCACCATCTGAAAGACACAGTCCATCCAGTCCTCATGGAGTCTAGGTTCAGGGAGGGCACAGGAGCACACTTAGAGGAGCAGAGTTCTTAGTTCTGGAGTATTTGCACTTCATGCTGGTCATAGACAACCTTCTGATCTGTAGGCACTGTCAGGAGAAATTGAAGGACCACACAGGCAGAAGAGAAGAACCTGTCTTGTTCTATGAAGAGGCCATGCCTGGGGCATGGCTACATGGTGGCCCCAGCAGCAACAGCCTGGCACAGGTGGTTTGGGGACCTCAAACAGACAAAAGCCTGGCAGGTGGGACATAGGGGAGCTCATCTGAGAGAAGACCATCATTTGGATGAGCCCCATAGTGACAACCTTCCCCAACTAAGGGGAAGCAGCAGTATCATGGTCACTGGTGAGGGAGAGGTCAAAAGGAACAGGCAGAGGAGGGACTGCCATGGAGATGAAAGTGGTGGGTATAAAGGTGGCATATACACATGCGCACCCACACACATAACTGCAACAGTATGCATGTGGGAAAGGATAAGTACCTTTTGGGACTGGGAATGTGGAGGAAATAATGCAATTTATCAGAGGCATGGCAAGTAGGCAACCTCTGAAGACAGAGTCTGGTACAGCTAACCCTGAAAGAAAAGTGACAGTTTATTCCCAGATGGGGACAGAGTCTCCAGAAACCCACGTTAGTGGTGATACAAGAGCTAGAAGGACAATCGTCCTGTTCTGTCCCTCAGGCTTCCTCAGCTGGCCCATATGCCCTGGTCCCTCATGGGTGATCCCTTCTACCACCCAGCAGCCAGCAGTATCTAGCAACCAGAGTCTCCCACCCTTCCCCTGGCTCCTGCAGATGCTCCCCACACTGAGGTCAGCAGGGACTGCGGCCAGATTTTCCCATACACCATCTACTCTCACCTTGGGTCCATTCCATGTGGCCCACTGTACATGATACCACCTGTCATCATCTTTGGTCACCACACTCATGATGATGCAAGCTGGGGACACTACAGCATCACATAGTACACATGGTGGCCCTGGGGGAAAAGAAAAACTCAACACCAGACATCAGCACAGTTTGACAACCAAATTAGGATTAAGAGCTATTGAAGAGGGTGGGGTTCTAGACAGGACTTGTTGTCTCTTAGATCCTTTGGGGCTGTGGAAGCCTGGGCATTGCATGTGTTAAGATCCAGAGCATGAACCTAGCATCCTAGCCACATTTCCTGGTTCTAAAAAGCCTAGGTCCATCTCCAAAGTCAGCACCTGCCTGAGTCCATTTTGGGAAAATAGGAACAAGAACCCTCTCTGGTGGTTGACTGGAAAAGTCAGCTGAGATAAACAAAAGCAGGGGTCACAGCAGGTGCCCCAAAGAGCATAGCGATGTGGTCTCTTCTGTCACCATGTGTCCATCACTGACACGGCTTTCCATGTTTAGCTGGTGTCAGCCACCTCTTCAGAGGAAACATAATGGACTCCGCACACCCCAAGACTTCCTCCCTGTGTCACCAATTCTGCCCCAGCTATAACCCATGCCATCTGTCACTGTGAGGACCTGCCTGATGAGAATGTCATTCTTTCTATGTAACAGGACAGTAGTTGTCCCTCCGATTCACAAGGAGATCTGGACTCTGCTCTCGGGAGGCAGCCAAGCACTTGGCACAACGGGCTCTTGCTGGATTAGAGTTTGAACCCAACCTGCACAGGCCACTTCAGAGATGAGGGAAGGGGAGCCACAGTTCATGGTCTCCTGTCATGAAGGGAGTCAAGCCAGGAGTCTTGAGTCCCCACCTGACTCACACAGTCAGCAGCTCGACTTGAGAGAGGGTTTTGCCCAACAAGGAGGTCAAAGTCAGAGCTTTGCACTTCTTGAGGAAGCATGCTGGATACCTGTCTGGGGATGTAGCTCCATAGTGGAACACTTACCAAGCATGCATGCACAAGGATCTAAGTTCCATCTCCAGAATTGCAGGGCAGGAGACAGAGAAAAGTCAAAGTAGGGGCTGCATAAAACCAAAGGAGGAGCCTGGCAGTGGTTGTGTGAGCCTTTAATTCCAGCCCTTGGGAGTCAGAGCCAGGCGGATCTCTGTGAGTTCGAGGCCAGCTTGGTCTACAGAGCGAGATCTAGGGAAGGCACCAAAACTACACAGAGAAACCCTGTCTCAAAAAACAAAAAAAAAAACCAAACAAACAACAACATCAACAAAAAATAGAGGATTAAAGAGGTGAGGAGTCTCCAGAGGCTGGACCCCATCATCTTTGGGGCCGCTAGAGCTCTTTCCTCCTCCTCTACTCTCCACTGTATGAACTGTTGTGTGGCTTCCAAGGCCCAGCTTTTCAGGTTCCACTCCCAAGTGAGAGTTGCCACAGAACTCCTCCTGTTCTCTGAGTGCCCAGCAGTCCTGTCCAACACATCGGGGCTCGGAAGTGTGTAGGTTCCTCTTTTCCTGGTTTTAGCTCAGGGCTCTGCCTCCCTTGCATTCCCGGTTTCCTGATACTGACTACTCCAGTTGCCACTGCAGCCAGCCAACTCCTCTCCGCAGCTGCTGGAGAGCTCAGCAAGCTCACCAGCTTCCCCCAAGTTCCACCCCTTCCTGCCCTGAATGGTGTCCCAGCGTTTCCCAGGCCGTGTCAGGCACTGGCATCACGGGTCCCCAGCACCAACATCGTGAGCATCCCTGGCTGGCTCACCTAGACGACCTTCTCTGCAGTCTTGGCCACGCTCCACTTTCGGACACCTGCTCCGTTCAGAGGAACCTCAACTGTGGCACCTTACTTCAGGGTTTTCGAGGTGCTGATGGAGCACTTAAGGGCATGCCCCATCTGAGGGCCCGTGCGGATGCCCCCTGTAAGGGAGTGCATTCTTTTCTGTGAAATCAATAGAGCTGGGAGAGGAGGGGCGCTGTGGTAACCATACCCCTCTTCCCAGTTATTGACTCAAACATTTTACTTGCTCTTAGAGGGATTAGAAGCCCGCCCTGGTTTGAGGGATTTATGAAGCCACGCCCACTCACACCACCCCCTCCCCAGAGGTCTGAGCTTTCCTTTGTGAGCTGCAAACAAAGAACACCCTCTTCTGGTTTCTACTCTAAGTGGTACTTCCTTCTTCTTGGCTAGCCAGGCCCTGAGAAACTCGCTTTTGAGTGGAGGCTGGCTAGGCCCCTTGAAGGTGTAGGTCTGGAGATCAGACCTGCATTCCTCTTAGGAAGCTGCAGTCCCCACTGTGGTTGGGCACCAGCAGGACAGGGCCACATATCCAAGTTCCCCTGGGAAACCTGGTGAGCCTTCCATTGTGGGTGCTGGGAAAGAAACTCAGATCCCCTGGAAGAGCAGCTAGTGCTCTTCAGACACAATTTGTTTTGTTTTATTTTTGAGACAAGCTTTCTATGCAGCCCTGGATATGCTGGAAATTGCTCTGTAGACCAGGCTGGCCTCAAGTTCAGAGATCCCTTTGCCTCTGCCTCCCACGTGCTGAGTTTTAAAGTGTGCGCTAGCAACTGCCCTCCCTGTTTTTTTAAATACACCCTGTGTGTGTGTGTGTGTGTGTGTGTGTGTGTGTGTGTGTTTTTGTGTGTGTGATGTTAAGGACAACTTGGGCCAGTTGTTTCTCTCCTTGCTCCATTGGGGTCCTCAGGATTGAACTCAGGCCCTCAGTGTTGACCATGATCCCTCAACCTGGTGGGGTTTTGTGGGTGTTGGGGTTTAGTCCTAGGGATGGAGCCCAGGTCTTCACATATGCTAGTCAATCACCCAACCGCTGAGCTACATCCCCAGCAGATATTTGTTACTCAATGGCAGGGATGGAACTTGGGTCCTCACTATGCCAAGTGAGAACCACACCTTTGAGTGGCCCCAGCCTGGCACTCTGGTTTGTAACCTCAGACATGTTTGCATAGTGCCTGGTTTTGTGAACACAGCCATGTCCTCAGAGTGACAATGTCTTTGTGGAGTGCCCCACTGTTAGACATAGTCCAAGATGACTGGATACTCAGAATGTTGGTGTCCCCACTGTTGGAAGTACCAGGACCTCAGATCCCTGTCTTTGATCCAACCTACTTTCTAACCAGCGAGGTGGCACACACCTGTCACTCAAGCACTTGGAAGGCAGGAGAATCTCCTGAGACCAACGGTGTCAGGCCATTCTGGCCAATGCAGTCAGGAGTTGCCTCCATGTCCAGCTGCAGACACAAGCCAAGCATGCAGACATCCCCAGCCCTGGGGAGGAAAGCCACACCGCACACCACAAACTCAGTGATACCCAGGCTGTTCCAGTGGGGATGCCATGGCTGAAGAGGCAGGGCAAGGAAGGCAGCAGCTGCTCCTTTGCAGTGAGGGGCAAGACCCAGGGTACTCAGAGACACTGAGGGCCTAAGGACCCAGCAGCAGGCCAGCCTGTGTCAGCCTGGAGTGACCATTTAAGTAGGAAGGAGTCCTGAGTCCTGGACCCAAAGTTGCTGGTGGCTGCTGGGTACAGGAGCAGGGCCATGGTGGGGTCCTGCTGTGATCAGAAGGTTCAGCAGAGCATCTGAAGGGCAGACAAGAACCAAAGGAGAACAGGCCACAAATGCAGAGACCTTATAGTGCTTTTATGAAACAGAGCTAGGAAGTGGGGTGCAGGTGAAGGGGAGCAGCAGGACCCTGCAGCTGAGTGTCATCCAGGCCCCAGGAGGTGGCCCCTAGATCTGGCTGGAGTCTTGAGTGTCTGTGTTGTCATGGTCTCAGAAGGGGTGAGCCAGGATGATGTCCTCTCCCTGGTTGAGGATTCTTGGATAATCTCATCTCCATGTCCTGAGTGAAGCCACTTCTGTGGAGCAGCCAAGGAATTAGATTTCAAATTCAGTGTTCTCACATTTCAGATTTCAGGTTTTGGATTAGAAGTGCTCTGCCTGTGTTACGATTCCATTCCTCACAGAAACTGGCTCACAGGGGACCCTTGTGTTTGCATCACCAAAATTTACCCAGTGGTTATTCAAACTGCTGCAACATTTCACCTTCGCCCCAGGCACACTGGTCCTCCTGGGCAGTTGCTCTGGCTTTTCCTGTGCTTTCAATTGGCATCTCCACATCAATTGATTGTGGGCATTGCCCTGTATCCGTTGCTTGTCCTGTGCGTGTGCGTGTGCATGTGCGTGTGCGTGTGCGTGTGCGTGTGTGTGTGTGTGTGTGTGTGTGTGTAGGATACAGGTATCACTATGCCAGGTTGTACAACCATGTGTGCAATTGTGGATACCAGAGTGAATATCACATATCTTCCTTATCAGGGTTTCAGTAAACTACCAACTCTCAGGATCCTTTTGTGTCCTTCATCCCTAGCTGGGGTTAGCGGCTTCTGTGGCATTCCAGGGTTTCTTTTATGTAGGTGCTGAGGATTCAAACTCAAGTCATCAGGCTTTCAGAGCAACTGCTCAGACCCTCCCAGTGTCTCCACAGCCCCATGTGTTGGTCATAAAATTCTCATATCATTGCTGACATTTCAGATCAAACATTTTCTAAGTTGGACACTACTTAGAACACTCACTACTAAGACTGAGGGTTTTTTAATCGCTAGTTGCCAGCAGTTGCAGCAAGAAGTTCTTGTGTCTTGATTAGTAGAATTTCTAGATTTGCTTTCAAAAGATCAATATTCCATTAGGATTTTTTTTTCTTCCATACAGGGTCTCTACATAGCCCTTACAGGCCTGGAACTCACAGAGATCCACCTGTTTCTGCCAACTGAAGGCTGGGATTAAAGGCTTGGGCTACCACATGTTGGTCATGTGTGTGCACAGGCCTGTGTCATGGTGAAGATGGAATCCAGGCCTTTCATATTCCAGGTGAGAGCACAGAACCTGCCTGGTGTTTGACTTTGTGGAATCCTGAATGAGTGTTAAGGGTATGCTGGTGTTGAGGGTCATCAAGACCCTGAACACCATGTCCCGATTTACCAGATGGCTCCTCTCGGGTTTCCCCACACAGTTTCATGTATGACATTTAGGGGTGATATCTGGTTTCAAAACATTGCCTTTTCACTCTGAAATTGTTAAGGATGTGCTTTTGAAACACTTATTTTTAATTTTTTATTTTTGGTTTGGTTGGGTTTTTTTTGAAGACAGGGTATGTCTGTGTAGCTCTGACTGTCCTGAAAACAGTCCTGGTTTGCTCTGTAAACCAGGCTGGCCTCAAACTCAGAGATCTCCCTGCCTGCCTCTGCCTCCTGAGGGCTAAGATTAAAGACATGTGCCACCAATACATGGCTGGAACATTTTAATTAGCATTGATTGTGCAAATGAGTTTTGTGGTCAGTTTTTTAAAATGACCTTTTACATTTTTTTGCATTAGGGGCAGGGTTCATGCCACATGTCCATATAGCTGTCAGAGGACAACTTGTGGGAATTCGTTCTCACCCTCCACCACATGGGCCCTGCAGATGAAACTCAGGTTGTCAGGCTTGGTGGCAAGCACCTTTACACACTGAACCATCTTACTGGCCTAACTTTTGTTTTTAGCTTTTCGTGCTAAAGTGAATGAAAGGGCTCACACACGCAAGGCAAGCTCTCTTCCAGCCAACCCTTCACTTTGTTGAGACAGCCTCATGGTGACATTTTTCCTTTTTCTTTCTTTGCTTCTCTTTATGATTTCTTTGTTTTCTGCACATGAATGTTTCACCTGCATGTATGTCTGTGCGTCATGTGCAGTCTTGCTGCCTTTGGTGGTCAGAAGAGTGCATTGCATCCCCTGGAGCTGGAGTTACCATGTGGGTGCTGGGAGTTGAAACCAGATCTTCCATAAGAGCAGCAAGTGCTCTTAACTACCAAGCCCAGCTGTCAGACAGGCAAGAAGTAGAGCTTGCACTCTGTTCTTCACAGCTGATTCTCTGCATGCCCTTGAGGGCCTGGCTGGTACCACCTATACAGGCTTGGAGTCTGCAGCTCGCTGTCTCTGATTTCTGCCTAGAAATCCATTTTATGTGGATACACAGGCTGACCTGCATACTTGGCAATCTTCCTCACACTAGTCTGAATAGGCTTGGATGTTTTCTGCAAGGTGAGTGTTTTAGTTTTCCTGCTCCATCCTGCTGCCTCCCGATTTCCTACAGAGGGTCCCCTGGCCCAGTGGTGAATGACAAGGTTGTGAACCACAACACCACACCCACTGTGCTCCTTCTTGCTTTATCTGTGGTACCTGGCAGCCTGGCACCCACCTTTGCTTGTGCTGATGATGTTGCTCTTGGTAAGCTTTGAAGACTTACACCAGTGTAGAAATTTGGACTCCTTAAGTTGACAGTATTTTGTGTAGAAAACAAGCATGCCCTGAGAATGGCGTAAGAAGTCAGTTGCTGGCACCTCCTTAGCACACAGAAGCACAGTCCCTTCAAGATGATTCAGTGTTGAAGGTGGTCCAGCAGACATGCATTAGTTTCCTATGTCTGATGCATGTGGCTGTCCCATTTAACAAAATCTGCTTATGCTGTACACCCAGTTTTAAAACTCCTGCATCCCCCTCTGACCTCTAAGAAAGCACGTCAAAGGGAAGGTGGTCTGACCTCTGACTGTTCCCATAACAGGTTTCTGTATCAGCCAAGGGAGGGAAGCCTCCTGAGGGAAGGAAGGCCAGCATCTAGGGGCAAATGTAGGGCTCAAATGGGGTGGTGATCCATGGGGCAGGGACTCTGAGATCAAGGACGGCACTGCCAGGCCTCCCACAGGACAACCATGACAACCCTCCTAGACACGCCCCCAAGCCAGTCTGACCCAGACAGTCCTTCATTCCCAAATGATTCTAGATTGTGTCAGGTTGACAGTAAAGACTGACCATCTAGGGGTCTATGTCAGTAAGGACCTGGTTCAAGTGTTATGATGGGAGCTTAGGGCAGAGTGCCCGAGGGCAAAGCCAGATACCCAGGGAACTATTTGCAGATTCAGGGTGCAGGCCGGGACTGTCCAGGAGCTGCAGTTTGCTAATGGCTTAGGGGTTCTGCTGAAATTACAGCCCAGTGGGATGCCTGACATCTGGGCACTTGGGAGGTAGAGGCAGGAAGGACAGGAGGTCAAGGTCATTTTTGGCCATATGGGGATACTGAGGCCAGCCTGGGTTACATGAGACCCTGTCTCAAACAACAACAATACAAAACCAACAATTCTCTCTTCCCAGGTGGGGATGAGAGGAGCCCATGAGCCTGGCTAGGATTTTCTCATAGGACTAAATGAGGGCTGTGTTTCAGCTGGGTCAGTCAGGGGCATGGACTTGCCTGGGTTTAAACAGGTTTCACACCTAAGAGTGACTCTGACCCTAAGGGATATGCAGACATTTTATTGGATTTTATCTTTTAGTGGATGGTGCCACAGGCAAACACCTTCATGGACTCAGCCAGTTAGCCAGCCAAACCATCCCTCGTTTTTTAGATACAGGGTCTCATGTACCCCAGACTAGCCATGAAGTTGCTGTGTAGCTGAGGACAGCCCTGAACTCCTGAGTGCTGGGTTGGGCCTTGAGCACAGGAGCTACTAACTTCATAGCTCCAGGAGCCTGGAGGGGCTGCTCTCATCATTCCACCTGACTTTGTAGAAAATAAAGTTTCTTGGTGTCTCTGTGTAACAACCCAGCTGTGCTGGAACTTGCTTTGTGGACCAGGCAAGCTGGCCTCCAACTCATAGAGATCCCCCTGCCTCTGCCTCCTGAGTGCTGGACTAAAGGTGCATGCCACAATGCTTGGCACTAATTTATCTTCTACAAGGAGATTTATGGGGCGAGCCAGATGGCTCAACAGTGAAAAGCACAGGCTGCTCTTACCTAGGACCTGAGTTGTGCTCCCAGTACAAACATCTGGCAGCACAACAGCTGCCATTCTGGTTCAGAGGATCCACCACTGTGCCTGGGTCCTGCTGAGCTCCTGGCCTGGTTCCAGAGAGTAGCACCTAGCCCTAATCCTTCCTGTGTTTAACCACACCTTTGTCTCTCTTATCAGAGAGTCTCCAAAGGATCAAAGGCCTAGGCAAAACTTGCTCAGGAAACAAGGAAAACCATGGTACCTGAGAAATCAAGTACATTGCACTGGGCATTTTATGGCTGGGAGCTCCTTTCAGGTTGCTTTGAAGGTATGGAAATTAACTGGCTAAACTGCAATTAGAGAGAAATAACAACGCCCTAGGCGAAGGGAAGATGCTTCAGTCCTTCAAAGCTGAACCCCCTGCAGCCGCCAAGGGCTAAATTTATTCTTAAGGTGCCTCTGGGTCTTCTTTCCACCAGGTACCCACATACCCCTGCATCAAAACACCACCTCTGTACTGTGCCAGCACCAACAGTTTTGCCTTAGAGACACCATTAGGATCATGAGATCGCTCAGCAAGTAAAGCCTTATGACCTGAGTTCAGTCCACAGGACCTACATGTAAGGAGAGAACCAACCCCGGTAAGTTGTCCTTTGACCTTCACAGGTAAGATGTATATATATATTATATATATATATATGCATAAATATTCTTTTTTAAGTCTCCCTCAGGCAGAATTTTTGCCCCTTTTCATCTGTCCACAGATGTCAGCTAGGTGCTGGAACTTTCCTCCCAGTCTAGTAAAGAAGCAGCTTTGAAAAACCATTAAGTCTGGGAAGAGGCCCCAGGCACCCCCACCTGCAGCCAGTGGTACTTCAGTCCAGATGCCCTCAGGGACCACACCCCCCTCCCAGGATAGGACTAATCACAATTCAGGCCTGACCCCTGAGTGTCTCCAGGCAGCCTGACCTGCCACATTTCCCATCTGCCTTTCCAGTCCATTCATATTTCCTCCGACGCTTGTTCACGTAGACTGAAGGAAGTTCGGGTGAGGCAGTATTATGAGTAATTTTTGTACTTTCTTTTTTCACACTTTCCACTTGGAACCTCTGAGCATTGAGACTGAAGTAGCCAGTGACCACCAGTCCTTCTCCCTACAATCACTTCCCCTGTGGCCTCAGACATAACAGCCTAACAGCCTCCTGATTGTTTATAAAAGGCAGATGTTTGAGGAAACAGAAAACAAAAAAGGTCATTGGTTTCTGTCCATCAGCTCCCAGGTCCCCCAGAGGAGTGCTTGCTTACTTCCTTAGTGTAGCCAATGTAGTAACAATCCCAAGTTTCCACCTTTATTGTCTTTACAAGATCATTCTCAAGACACAAAGCTCAACTGAAAGCGACATCAACATGGTCCTGTGGCTCAAGCTCTCTGGGGAACCCTGCCTCTGGTTGGCAGGACAGCTGTGTGCAGCCCTGAAGTGTCAGTGAGGGGTGCAGAGGCCACAGGGACACAAACCAAAGGCATTGTCATGGTCCACACATGTGGCAGGAGAGGCCCTTGTGTGGAGAGACCAGGAGGACGTGGAGAGTGACTGAACATCCCTGGGATTCACACAGTGTCAAGTGTCAAAGTGTCATCAGAGAAATTCTGAAGACATTATGTTGTACAGGGCAAGTAAGCTTGCTCAGTGGGTAATGGTGTTGGCTGCCATACCTGATGAGTTTCATCCTTGGAACCCACATGCACATGGTGGAAGGAGAGAACTGACTCCTGCAAGTTGTTCCCAAACCTTCATACTTGGGCTGGTGTGCTCTCTCTCTCTCTCTCTCTCTCTCTCTCTCTTTCTCTTGTATACCCACTGAGTAAATGCATATATAAAAAGAGTAATGGTGCATGGCTCAAGGCTCTGCCTAAAAGTGAGGGGCTGGGGTATAGCTCAGGTAGGCTTGCCTAGCATGTTGCAAGGCCTCATAATTAATCCCAAGATTGAAAAATAAATTTTATTTGAATCAAACATGCAGTCTTTCTTGTTACAATTTCCTAACATATACAGCGTATTAGGCCAGGCTTGAGGGCCCACTCCTTTAATCCCAGTGCTCCAGAGGCAGAGGCAGGTGGATCTCTATGAATTTGCAGCCAGTCTGGTTGTCTACATAGTGAGTTCTAGTACAGCCAGCGATACATGGGGAGACCTTGTCTAAAATAAAAAAAAAGCACAGTGTAGGAAAGAAAAAGTATCTACCCAGGATCCCCAAGATCAAGTTGTCAGCACAAAGGAGAATTCTTTGCCCCAGAGCAACAGAGGGCAGGGAATAAGAAAAAACAAAAAAACAAAACAAAAAAAAAAACCTACAGGAGATAGAAGACAAGAGAGAAGGGGACAGGGATATTTGTCACAGAGGGAGAAAGGAATTCCTCTGGATAGAGGGGAGATTTACGTGGCCCATAGGGAAATGGTGGTTTATAAAGGGAAAATGGGAAATCTTGCCTGGGGATGAGGTATTTAATTTCAATTGGGAATGTTAATTAGGTGAGCTAAAAGGGACTTTTGATTGCTGGATTTCAATACTTTGATAACTGGACCTTGATAGTCAGCCTAGGGCAGAGGAAATGGACATATATGGGAATGGATGTTGGGGCTAGCTTCAGGAATATAATCTGATGATTTTTAGTAAGACAGAGGGTATCTGAGAAGGACAAGGGCTACCAACAGAGGGAATCAGGAGAAAGACAAGGCCTGCCAGAGCCACGTCCTCAAATGGGCTGGTGTCCTTTCAGTGAGTAGCTGTGCACATAGCACTTTTGCTGGGTCAGACATCCTGGGTGTAGAGATGGGTCAAGGTCACTGGGAAGGTGTGGGCAGGTTGCCTCCAGATCCTTGGCCGAGGTCTAGAGGGAACTTTAGCACCCAAGACTTTGGTGTCTTTGTGAATTTCTCTCATATATGCCAAAGAATGTCACTCTCAGTGGGGAGGACAATGGTGAGTTTCAAGGGCCTGGAGGCCACTCCTTCCTCCTCTGGATGCCATTAGCTGACTGTACACTTCCCAGCTGATACTAGGGGGAAGTGAGTGAGACTAGGTGAAATGGAGGTGAGATTTTGGAGGTCCTGAGAGGCTCAATCACACCATGTTAATTAAGGAGGGGAACAGCTCAAGATGCCAGTGAAGGAATATCCCAAGTGTTCCTCAGGGTGGGTGCCTGTGATGCTGTGTGATGGTGGTTGGTGGGTGCTCAAGGAACCATGGAATCCATTGTGGGTGGTGGTCAAGGGGTAAGTGGTAGAAAGTAGAGAGCTGGTGTGGAGGCTGAGGAATAGGGGTGGGTTTTAAGAGGAGTGGGGGGACCTGCAGGGGCTGGTGCCTATGATGGTCATACAATCAGTCAACAGCAAAGTTGTTAAGCTGTTTCCACAGGAAACGTTGCTCACCTATGGGCCTGAAACCTCAAAGCTTGGCTTGGAGAACTACAACTGGCCTAGGCCACACAGCCCTTGCACAGAGTGGGGCTTGAAATACCACCCAGAATGCAGCTGAGGGATGGCAATTATGAAGGCCTCTCCTAGAGATAGCATCCAGATCTATGCAGTGTGGGTCAGTTGCTGCAATTGTCATAGTGGGAGCTAGGTGTGTTGTGGCATTCCTGTAAATCTCTTGTTTGAAGGCTGGGGCAGGGGGAGGTACAAGGCCATCCTGGGCTCTACAGTATATCTCAAAAAAAGGCTGGAAAAATGGCTTCACAGTTAGGGCTTGCTTCTCTAGCAGAGGACCTGAGTTTGGTTTCTGACACTCACAGGGAATGGCCAACAACCACCTGCCTCCAGGTTCCTGCCTTGACTTGCCCTGATGATGGACTGTCACCCAAATAGACCCTTTCCTCCCTAAGTTACTTTTGATCATTGTGCTTATCACAGTAAGAGTAACTAAACCAGGACAGTGCCTAGGGTGAGGACCAATGCCCAGCTGACCTTGACCAGCATCACCAGAAATACAAGGTGGCCCTGAGTATCCACCAGATAAGACCCTGTGCTTTCCCACAAGGACTCTTAATGGTTGGTGCCAGCAAACAGGGGGTTTCTGGTGTGAATGAAGAGAAAAAAGTGTTTCTCATTGAACATAGCAGACACTGGTGATGTGTAGGTGTGTGCCTGTGTGTGTGTGCATGTGTGTGTGCCTGTGTGTGCCTGTGTGTGTGTGTGTGTGTGTGTGTGTGTGTGTGTTTGTGTGTGTGTGTTCAGCACTCTGTCCTGGACTTACTTACCAACCCCAGGCTCTCTATCTGTCTCCTCACTGTTCACACTATCAGTTGTCACCCTTGGTCTCTTAATGCCTGCACATCTATGTCATGAATGCACATCCCTTTCACCCCAGATATGTGCTGAGAGTCCATGTGCAGGTAAGGGGCCCACAAGTCTTCCTGACTTGTAGTGTAATACCCGTGCCTGAGACCCACAGCAAGACTGCCAGGGAGCCAACTTCCTGTGTAAGAACAAAAGGTTTTGTTTATTCTAGCCTAGGCAGGGACCTCCCTGACACCACTTTACAGTAGGTGAAAAGAGGGAAGTTCCTGAGCACTCACTTTACGAGGTTTATATAGGAATGGCTTACATGCAGAATGTTATGTATCTCTGGATTGGACAAGGGGGCACCGGACAGAGTTGACACTCATGTGAGACCCCCTACAGTGGCTATATCTTTTCTATCTATGACCTTGAAGCCCCACCCCTAGACATGTAGCAGGTAACTGTCCTACCTAAATATGTCCTTGTAGTATCTGCCCTGGGAAGTGGCCCCCGGGGTACTCTTAAGACCCAAGCAGCACGTACACCACTCCTCTCTCCCTTGTGGGCTTGGATGCTGATACAGGCTCGGGTGGAAGAACAGCTTGGGACTGTACCTCGGTGTTCCAGGACACTAAGAGAAATCATAGTGAGTCTTCCTCCCTAATAAATTTCTTTACCCTTTAAGCAGACTCCATGGATTTCTCATAATATCTGCCACTTCTTCTACAAGGTCTGAACATCCACCCTATTGTCCAAAGCTCCAGGGGTGAGGACAGGAGCTTGCCAGGTCTTATAGCATAGTATGGGTCTGAGGGTCCCACAGAACCTCCACCCTGCAAGAGGACCATGGGCCAGGGAGACACCACTGTCTACCAGGGGTGTTCTGCTGTCACTGGCATGAATTCCCAACACTGAAGATGGACAAGTCCTTATAGTCCTTACAGCATGGTTCTGTGGGTCAGGGTCAGGCTCTGGCAGCCTGTGGCTGTGGTGTGAGGTTTTGGTGTCAGCAGCTGCAGGTCACCAGAAGTTCGCTGTCACACACTCCATGGAGAATCCTCAGACCACTTCAGGGCACCTGCTCTCTTGGGAAGCCTGGGAGATGCTCAGCCTCACATCCAGGAAGTAAACAAAGTAGCACCAGCCTTGGCCACTAGCTTCTCCTGGGTATATTAAGGATAGCCATAGCCAGGGCAGTCCAGGAGGTGAGGACACATAGAGGGAGCCCTGGAAAGCAGCTCCTGAGTGGATGAGGAGTGTCTCCTGGGGCAGGGGGCAGGGTGGGTAGGGCTGTCTTGGAGACATGCCAGGGTGGTACAGTGAAAGGAAGGACCAGGAAGCAAGGAGGGTGGTCTGGTAGGGGCAGAGCTGGACAGCCTGAGAGGCAGAGAGCTGGTGTGGTGGTCATGGAATTGGTGGATTTTGTTTGTTTGATTTTGAGACAGCTCTGGTTGACCTAGACCTTGCTATGTAGACCAGGCAAGCCTCCACCTCACAGAGATCTGCATGCCTCTGCCTTCCCAGTGCTGAGGCATGCACCACTACTGGCTGAGAGGATGAGAAGGTTGCAGCCATTTTAGAGAAGGGTCAGACTGGGGGCAGCAGGCCCTTGGAAACCCACAAGAGGTTTGCAGCCCCTAGACCCAGACAATTAACAGTCACGTAAAAACAAGTTCCTGACATTTCCTGCCGTGAAATAAATGATATGAGGGATTATATACCATAGTTGTCAGAGGGAACAAGTTTCCTGCAGGTAACAAGTCGGATGTCTTGTTGTCAGAGAAAGTGGGTCTGCTGATGATATCGATTGTTAGAGGATATGGCCATTTCCTTGCAGCTGCAACTCTCCAATCAATTCAAACCAAGCATGTCTAGACTAAAGCTGCTGCTGCATCAGAAGGATGCAGAGACCCAGGTTTAAACTCGTAAATAAAAAGACTCTGCTTTTGCATTCAGATTGGTCTCTTGGTGTTCTTTGGTGGACTCTGGTTATAACATTTTGGGGTCCCACAAGCTTCACATTAAGGGATAAACAGGTTTCAAACATAATTTGAAATGACTGTTCTTAAATAACTGCTTATATTTCTAATAAATAATAAATTCTAAGGATCTAAAAATATAAAGAGATGAGGACGATATATGAAAGATATTATGAAATTTCTTTCCTTTGCCATACTGTCATTGCATTAAAACTACAAAGTTCAGAAATTTAACATTAATAGAATTCTGACAAGCTAATAGAGCAATGGTTGCTTAATGTTTGGATTCCAGCACAAGATTTTAGATTTCTTGTGGTTATCTTATGAATATAGACTTACAGATGCTTTTTCATCGGGTCAAAGACATTTAAATCCAATTTATAGCTGGCTCTCTGGACAGAAGGAAAATATACAATTTTTAATGCAAATCTATAGTTTTTTGCTAGGATTCAAAGATATGAGTCTACTCCTGCTATTTTACAGATATCTTTTACCTGTTTTTTCTACAATATGGATTTCACTACTGATTGATAATACTAACATATTTAAAACTTTTGTGTCCTTTTATAAAATAAGAATTCATATAAGCCTCTGACGATCAAAAGAAGCCATTGGATCCACTTCACAGAGGTCAGAAGGACTCCAGATAAGTACAACAATACACCTTGAGTTTTCAAACTCCTCCCCTTCCTAATTACTAAGGCTGTGAGCTTAACATTCCAACTAAGTTAATAAATTTTAACTATTGAAATGCAATTCAACAAATGACATTTAACGCAGTGACAAATCTGCACAATATTGATCAGGAAAATTCTATAACAGAACAGAGGAAGGCCCAGCACTTCCATTCCTGCTCTGGAAGAATATAAAAGGTCTAGAAATGGACAGCTCCTGTCTGGCCTAGAGGAACATGAAGGTACACCCTGTGGGAAGAAGTGGCATCCTCATGCCAAGCAAAGGAAGAACTGATGTCTGGAAGATGAAGGGGGGTTGGGCTAAAGAAACAAGTCACAGACAACCAAAACTGATGAGAGGAGAAGCTGGAATTCATATTGGGGCTATAGCGCCAGAAAGTTTGCATAGTATGTAACCAAGTTTTAACATTATCACAAAGGGTCAGCAGCAATTTGATACATGTAAAAAGAACTATGGCAACCCCCCCCCTCCTTTTTTAGTGTTTCAAGACAGGCAGACATGTGATGTTGAGTGCTTGGGATTGTTGCTAGTGAACTAAGAAAGTGAGTTTTTCTTGTTACTAGCTTAAACTAAAAATTAAAATAGTCAGGAATGACTACTAACGATCTGGCTGAATAGTTCAAATCTAAATCTTTTGCTCTAGTTTCTAGCAACTTGATTTCTGAATTTCTGAGAAAGACATCTTCAAGTCCATATATTTTTATGGAGTTACTTAATCTTACTCTTCTACTAGTTTCTGCTTTCCATACTACAAAGCTGTATTAAGTACAAAAGGGTAATGTTCCTTCCTCAGAGTTTGGGTGGTGACAGAACAATCTGGCTGGCTGTAGCACAGTGGAATCTGTTGGGAGGACAACATTTCACAGACTAGAGAGCTGAGGCCAGAATGAGGCCAGCACTGGCCCTTACCATCACTGCTGTGTCCCCTTCTGAGTGGCAGGAAGGAGAAGATGCCTGACCCAACCTTGGCACTGTGGGATATGGATGCAGGAAAAGAGGCTGGGCTTTGAGTTGACCTACTTATGATGAAGTATCAGCACACTACCAGGAGAAGGAGCAGGAAGCTGAAGCCCATGTCAGACTTTTCAATCCAGCTAGTCAACCACTCTTGCCTGAGACCTCTGAACTGACTCCTGCTCATCACTATATGTTCACACCATCTTCGATGACGCTCAATCTTGTTGATTGAAGTCACTGATCATTTTCCCCTGATCAATGGATTCTCTCAGCCCTAATCATCATTTCTGGTGTCTTTGGGTCTCCTGAATGCACTTTTGCTGTTAACATCCTTCCTCCTCAACAGCACAAACCCAGATCTGGAAGTTTTCTCTTGAATCAAGACTGCTGGGCAATCATATACAGTAGAAGGCCAGACTCTTTGCAAGGACCAGCACCTCATCCAAAGTGCCACAGTCTGTCAGGTTGTAGTGAAGTAGTATTTCCAGGGTTTTGGCCTCAGGATAAGGCCCTGGCATCGTTCCCTGCAAAATGGACACATGGGCCATAGAGGAACCAAGCTGAACTTTAGCTGGACTGCTGTGCCTCCTCAAGGTTGCACTGCTGCACTGGCCCCACAGGATCACCACACTGGCTGTCTGTGTTTGATAATGGATGGATTCCGGAGCAGGTATGCATTTGTGCTTGTGTGTGTGTGTGTGTGTGTGTGTGTGTGTGTGTGTGTGTTTGTGTGTGAATAATCAACTCTTGCCACATACTGTTATAGGTGCTGGAAGCATCAGTGAGAACAAACAGGAACCTCTTCAGAGAAGGTAACGTTCTAGGCATGAGGTATGATACTTCTTGAGCTGGGCAAACTTGGTTAGCAGCCATGATGTCTCAGAGGTTAAGAGCACTTGCTAACCTTGCAGAGAGCTGAGGTTCAATTTTCAACACCACAACATGGTTGCTCACAGCTGTCTGTATCTCCAGCTGCAGGATGCCTGATGTCCTTTTCTATCCCCCTCAGGCACTACAGATATGTGAACATATGTGTTTTAGGGATATATCAAGAGTAGACACCCGCCGGGCAGTGGTGGCACATGCCTTTAATCCCAGCACTCGGGAGGCAGAGCCAGGTGGATCTCTGTGAGTTCGAGGCCAGCCTGGACTATCAATTGAGTTCCAGGAAAGATGCAAAGCTACACAGAGAAACCCTGTCTCGAAAAACCAAAAAAAAAAAAAAAAAAAAGAGTAGACACCCAAAGGAAGGAAAATAGAGACTCAGGCAGGTGTCTGCATACCTCATTCACAGTAGCATTTCACTACAGCTAAGTCGTGTGTCCACCAAAGGGAGAGAGGATACGATAGGGCTGTCCAAGCAAGGGTGGTAACTAAGCTTAAGAAGTAAGGCAAAACTGACACATGATAATGTATGTGCATCATGCTGAGAAAAATAAGCCAGTCCATGACAGTGTGGTGACCCACAAGTCTGAAGTCTCCAGAACCAAGAGTACACATAGAGACAGAGCAACATGGTGGGCACCGACAGCTGTAGGGGAGGTTTAGTGCTGGATTGCGGCCAACTTTTGTTGGGGAAGATGGGAATGTTTTGAAAATTTGTATTATTTTAGATGGGAGCTCATGTATCCCTGCATGGCCTTGGAATTCCTGATCCTCCTGTCTCTATGTTCTGAGTGCTAGGTGTGCATAGCACACCTGTCTGGGACGTTCGGAACCCAGCTGGTAGGGGTAGTTTTGGGGCACTGTAAATGAGCTTTACATCACTTTGCTACACTCACAATGACTCCCATGGGAAGAATCTTCCCTGAATGCTAATAGAGAGTAATAATCTATGGGATGGAAATTTGCCTTCTCTCTCCCAAAAGTTCCATAAAATGTGGCTAAATAACTTCAACAGTAGAAAGATTAATGTTAGACATTAATGCTTAAAATGTTTGCAGAATGGGAGACAAGTTTACAAGATATGTAAAGATCCAGAATACAAAACTAGAATGAGAATGTTAGGGCCAGATGTAGCGGCACATGCCTTTAAACCCAGCACTCAGAAGGCAGAGACAGGAAGATCTCTGTGTGTTTGAGGCCAACCTGGTCTACACAGTGAGTTCCAGACCAGTCACCGATACACAACTGTGCCTATACTGTTAATTACATGTGCTATTTCTATGTCTTTATATCTGAGACAAGATGCAATTTCAATTACCAAGTAAAAACATATATGTAGGGCTTCAGATGTAGCTCACGCTGGAGTGCTTACCTACCACTCCTGAGTCCAACCCTCTGCTGTACAACAGTGTCCTCTGAGACTGAAATATTCCATCCCGCAGGGAAGCTCCTAAAGCAGGAAGGTAAACACCTCAAATGTATCCAGAAAGGCCCCCAAACTGACCAGATTCACTAGGCACTTTCCTGCCAGAGTAAACAATAAAAGCTGAGTGTCTGTGAGGGGCAGAACCAAGCTGGGAAGAAGAGGCTGAGACCAGACCAGCTAATGAAAGAAACAGAACCCCGAAGAGCTGCCTGGAAGAGACTTTGTTGAGGAAACGCTGAAGGAAGACCCCAGACTCAAATAGTGTGTATTACAATACCAGCATACACCTGGGCATTCACCTGGACAACATGGCCAAGATCTGATAGGAGCATGCAGGTTAAGCATAGCTAGGGGGATTTGAGGGATGGTTAGGTCATCTCAAACATTATTGGTTAGGCAAGCAGCAGTGACATTAGCATACTTTTACCTGGCTGAGGTTTTATCTCTGACAACCTTGGGTGAGATTCAAGGGGGTTGCAGAAACTGTCCTTGAGACATCGTGGGGCTGACTCAGGCTTGTTTGTGCTCTCTCCCTCATCCCTGAATGTCATTTGTTGCTAAATGGAGCTTTTTTGGAAGAGACATCTGTTGGCTTCTTTCAGAGAACTGAAACCTAAATTCAGTTATTAAAGTGGGAACGTTTAAACCTTTCAGTTTAGACCACCTGAGGCACCCAGAAAGGACAGTGTCCAACCTGCTGAGCTGCCTGCAGGCTGTGCAGTGTGCTCCAGGTTCCAGCTCTGTGAGCTGTCACCCGTGCTGGGGTGGGCTTGGGTGATGCAGCCATCTTTGAGTCATTTCTGCTCCTGTAAGTGACCCCTCATCCACATTCCTGTAATAACCCCAATAAAACTCACTGGTTCTCAAGGTTGGACTTCAGTGGTGTCTGTATTTCGGTCTGTCATGGACTCCCTATCTGGGTTAAGTAGATGTGTTTGTGGAGTCTCCCCATGAAAGTTTTGTCACATAACACTCGCAGCATCACACATACACACAAAAGTAGAACAACACAGTCAGGCAGAACAGTGTTTCACTGAGAAATGTGACTCTGTAGGTCATCTGGGAAGGACCCTTTTACTTTACAAACATTCTGTTACTTTGATATGTTTCGAGCACTTAACATTTCTGTCATTTAAATAAGAGTATTGTGAGCCACTTGAGGCCTGGGAAAGTACATTCCTCCAGGTCCATTCCTACAGGACTAAAGGCTGCCTATGAAATATAGTTTGATGGTCCTTGGCATTCAGTAAGCATGTCCTCATCCTCCTATTCCTGCCTGCTCCAACTTAGATTGGGTTCATTGTAGATATAACCAACTACCTTATTAAATAAGAAACACAGAACCAATGCAAAGAAGAAAGCCAAGAGGTTAGAGCTAAGAGCTAAAAACCTGACCCTTCCTCCTGTGGTGGTCCTACCTTTCCGAACCAGAGCTACTTACTTCCTGTGTTAAAGTCTTTATATAGAGTTTCTGATCTGCCTTCTCATTGGTTGTAAACCCAACCACATGACCGCCTCATCATGGCCTGTCTGTATAGACCTCCAGGTTTTCCATGATTGGTATTGAGATTAAAGGCATGTGTATCCAATACTAGCTGTATCCCTGAACACACAGAGACTTACCTAGCTCTGCCTACCAAGTGCTGGGATTACAAGTGTACGCCACCATTGCCCTGCTTTCCTAAGGCTTGCTAATAGCTCTGACCCCCAGCCAACTTTATTTATTAACATACAAATAACATTTTTTTAAGAACTTTTTTTTTTAAGATTTATTTATTTATTATGTATACAGCATGTATGACCGCATGCCAGAAGAGGGCACCAGATCCCATTACAGATGGTTGTGAGCCACCATGTGGTTGCTGGGAATTGAACTCAGGACCTCTGGAAGAGCAGTCAGTGCTCTTAACCCCTGAGCCATCTCTCCAGCCCCACAAATAACATTTTAATACAAATAAAATATCACCATAGTTCATGAAGGTGGGAAACTGAGGCCAATGTGGAAAATGGGTAAGGTAACTCAGCTCCTGGAGTACAGAATGAGATGACCACGGTAGGGTTGCTCCATGGAGATGGAGCCCCCTGCCAGCTGCTGACCCAGCCCATCTGTCCTACCAATGCAGTGCACATGGGACACCCCAGAGGACTCTGGGAAAATGCTGCTCTCTCCTCCCCTTATCTCCTTTCAGCCTCTGACTCTGAAAGGGCCCTTTGTGACATCAACACAAGGTTACACACATTGTAGAGACTGGCCAGGAGAGCTTAAGGAGGAAGAGGACACAGAGCTCTGGTCAGTGACCACCAATGGCAAGGAGCACCTGAAGTGAATAAGTGAGAGCCACCAGCCTGGCCCTGAGCCAGCCCTCATCACAAGAGGAACAGTTAACACATAAATCAGAAGGATAATAAGTGTGACAATTGAGTTCTTGTAGACACCTCTCCCATCCTTAGGGGTGGGGTGTGTTATTGCAGGCCTACTGGGTCAACCCACCCAGTCCCTTCCACCACAAAGAACAGCTATGACCAATTGCTGGGTGTGCAGTCAAACGCTTCCTAGGAAATTAATGAAACCTATTGCAAACTGCCTTTGAGCTGGCACCACAAAGAGAATCCTGTAAACAGAGAAGTTCAGAGAGGTGTCTGAGTCAGATGCTAAAAGTGACAGCCTCTGTAGAACTACAGCCATAGCAAAAAGACCTGAGCAGGATGCCTGACCCCCAAACCCCCACTGCCCCTGACCTTAACCCTAGTTACAGAGAGAACCATGAACAACTACCACCAACAAGGAAAGGCTAATCAGGAAGGAACAAACAACTCCAGATGTTGTTCTGCTGAGACTAAAATGTTGCAATACCTAGTAGCAAAATAGCCAGCTAGCTCAGTCCAGATACCCAAACTAGGGCTTGAGCCAATCCCAAGTCTGTAACTATGCAGTTTTGAAGTAACCCAAGCCCCTTTTGTCTAGCCACTGTTAAAGCCCTCACCCCATGCTGCTCAGGATTTCTCCTGCTTTGTTTCAGCCTCAAATGGAGGGAGAGGCCCCAGTTAACTCACAATAAAGGCTCTTTTGTTTTTGCATCAGATTTGGTCTCTTGGTAGAATTTTGTGGGGTCCGGAGTTTGGGTACAACAATAGATGTATGACAGTGAAGTCTATGAGAGTGCCTAACGCAATCATGGCCCATTCCCTGGTATACATGGAGCCTTCTCTTTGGGCTTCAGTAAGTTTCAGGCATTCATGATGGCTTTCCTGTTCTCTGATATACTGGGCTGTGATGGGGGCAGGCTGCATCATCTTCTTTTCTACTTCCACTTGTGTGTTGAATCTGTCTTCAATTAGACCTACAAACAATAAAAATAGTGAATGTTCAGTCTCAAACCCCGGACAAATGGCTGAGGTGCCCATTTGACATATCAAAGCAGATGCTACCAATCAGATTCTCCCTGCCTCCTTTAGTCCCTTACCTGTTACAGGGTATGGTTGTCATACCCTCCTGCCCACCCTAAACTTCTCTAGCCCAGGGGATGGGCTGACATTCTCCCAGATGACCTTCCCTATATAGTCCCCTCATTTTGCTTACTCCTCTTTTAGGCCTTCTGGCTCTGCATCTGGTTCCCTGCTCTTCCTCTCTCTCCCCACCTCTCCCTCCTCACATGGCCAGGATCAGGGTCATGTCCACCCTGGACTCTCTCATATGTCCCTGCCTCTGGCTATGCTCCTCATTTTAGCTCCAATAAACTCTCTCCTCCACCATACCTAGGAACAGTCAAGTCCTTCCTTTTTTTATGGATCTTTTTCATTCTGCCGCAAGGTCACAAAAACACATTGTGGAGACTGGCCCGGAGAGCATATGGAAAAGGACACAGAGCTCTGGTCAGTGACCGTCAATGGCAAGACTGTCCATGGCAAGGAGCACCTGAAGTGAAGTAAACAAGTGAGAACCACCCAGCCCAGCCCTGGCCAGCCACCATCACTAGGGGCCATAGTTAACTTATGATTAAGGGTGATAAAAGTAGCAATTGAGTTCATTTAGCCACCTCTCCTATCCTTAAGGGCGTGGTGTGTTACTGCAGGCCCACTGTGTGGCTGGCACAATCCACAGACACACTCAGGAGCTTGTGGCCTCCATGCCCTGCACCAACCATTTCCCACAGGAAGGAAAACCAGGGCCAGGTCTTTAGGTAGTTGTTGTGAAAGAGTTAAACATGAGAAAGAGAAATGAGTACCAGTCCCAGGCCCCCAAACCATTAGCCTCAGCAGAAATATTCTTGTGATATTTCTTGTGTCAGCCTGTAGCCTCAGCAGAATAACTTTGTGACATTATCTGGGTCTAGCAGAACATCCTGTGGCTATGCTAGGAAGAAAAACAGCCCCCATGGAAAGTCCCCATAGCTGTAGTCCCCCTTCCCGGTGCAGATCTTCAAACTAGCCAGTTATGTATTGCCCCGAATCCTATGCTAATTTTGTGGGTTTTGCCTTTAAAAGATGCCTGCAATTACTGTTCAGGGATCCTCTCATGAATAGTGCAGAGGGCCCGTTTGTGCAAATGATCAAATAAAGCCTCTTGCTGATTGTATCAACTGGTCTGGAGTCTGGGTTTCTGGGGCGCCCACCTGAGAGGGTACTGCCTTGAGTGTGGGGTCTTTCAGTTGATTTCTGTCATCGGCACCCCCGTCATCCTCGTGTCCAACCTGTTCTTCCCATGTCCCTTCTCCAGGATGACCATCACCTCACAGGCTCTCCTGCTCAACTCCCAACTCTCCCACATCTCCTTACCCATTAATTGAACAGTGGGTAACTGACAGCTGTCCCAGACCCAGGTTCCCATTGTTGGTTACTCACTTTGCTGCAGGGGTGGCTTTCTCTGCTGCACAGAGATTCCCCTTGTAGGCCCTGCCCCTGGACACCTCTGACCACTGGGCTCCACACCCAGACTACTGTGGTGGCCAGGCCTGGTCCCTTGAGGCACATTGAACCCTCCCTCCAGCTTCACCATCAGACCCCATCCCCAACAATTCTCTAACAGGCACTCTACCCACTGAACCATATCTCCAAGCTCCCTCCACCAATTTTTTTTGAATCAGCAGATGAACAAGATAACATTTTCCACTGGGATGCCTATAACTAGAAGACACAGACAAGAATACACACTGGGGCTAGAAAGCTGTTTCAGCATTTAAGAGCACATGTTGCTCTTCTACAGGAACCAGGTTTGACACATAGAATCCACGTTAAATCAAGACTGTCTTTAGTTCCAGTCACAGGGAATCCAAAGCTCTCTTCTGACCTTCATGAGCAACGGGCATAAACACGTGTGCAGGCAAATGTAGATAGAGTTTTCCTGCCTGGCCCACAGTCAGGACAAATCTCTCTCACCTGCCCTCAGACCCGACCAAGTAAACACAGAGACTTATATTGCTTTCAAACTGTATGGCCGTGGCAGGCTTCTTACTAATTGTTCTTATAGCTTAAATTAATCCATTTCCATTAATCTATACCTTGCCACGTGGCTCATGGCTTACCGGCATCTTCACATGCTGTTTCTCATCGTGGTGGCTGGCAGTGTCTCTCTGACTCAGCCTTCCACTTCCCAGCTTTATTCTCCTCCTCGTCCCGCCTACACTTCCTGCCTAGCCAATGGCCAATCAGTGTTTATTGACTAATTAGCAACACATTTGCCGTACAGAACATCCCACAGCACTTTCCCCCCCTTTTTTTTTTCAAAAAGGAAGGTTTTAACCTTAACAAAGTAAAATTACATACAATTTGGGAATTTGGGAGTAGCTTCTCTTACTACTTCCTGCTGGAGGGGGGCGCTGTATCTTATGGGGAAACAAAGAAAATTTTAGGATCATGGAGTAGTCCGTGAGGATGTATCGTCTGAGCCAGTTGCCTTGAAACGGTTCTGGATGTTGGATTATCTGGGCCATGGTGTCATCGGGAGACCTTTCAAGGGGTCTTGGCTGGTCAAACCTGATGTATCTTAATCTGGAACAAATCCATAGCCTTTGGCTTTCTGTGGGAACAAAAGCAGAGACTCTTTTCCAAAGTAACATATCCTTATATCCAAATTTTGAAGTCAAGGTATCTTTAAAATATACATATTGGCATAACTCAACAGCTTTTACAATCAAATGTTTTTCTGCAGTTAAAAATCCCAAAGACAACACAATCCAGATTCTCTGTGTAATATTCATCTTCACGTGGCTTATTTTTTATATTAATTTTACTGTCTCTTTAAAGACTTTATTTTTTAAAACTATGTATTTGTTTCTATAACTACATATCACCTTTTTTGTCTTTTTCAAGCCTACGTATCTTTTACACACATTGTAAACTATTACATCTGAATCTGTCTTATTGTGAATCTATTGCTTTAAACAGCAGCAGCTGTGGCTGCTGGCTCCATCCACCTCAGCTTCCCAACATGGCCGTGGTACTTTACCACCAGCTTTGGGAGCTATCATGGGTATATGCTTTTATCCAAGCAGCTTGTAGTCCAGAAACCTCTTTTTTTTTGTTTTGTACCTGCAAAGGCTAAATCCACCATACAGCTTAATGTGCCACTTGTAGAGGTCTCATTCCCGCCATACTGCAGGTTGAGCACACACACCAGGAAGCCACCAGTAGCTCAAACCGGCAGCTGCCACTCATTTGAGAGAGACAATTAGGAAGCTGTTTTTAGCTCCGTTTTAGAATCTTTTTTTCTCAGATTTAGGTGGAAACTCTTGCCACCATGTTGGACACCATTTGTAGCTAGAGTTTTCCTGCCTGGCCCACAGTCAGGACAAATCTCTCTCACCTGCCCTCAGACCCGACCAAGTAAACACAGAGACTTATATTGCTTTCAAACTGTAGGGCCATGGCAGGCTTCTTGCTAATTGTTCTTATAGCTTAAATTAATCCATTTCCATTAATCTATACCTTGCCACATGGCTCATGGCTTACCGGCATCTTCACATGCTGTTTCTCATTGTGGTGGCTGGCAGTGTCTCTCTGACTCAGCCTTCCACTTCCCAGCTTTATTCTCCTCCTCATCCCGCCTACACTTCCTGCCTAGCCAATGGCCAATCAGTGTTTATTGACTAATTAGCAACACATTTGCCGTACAGAACATCCCACAGCAGGCAAAAACACTCATGTGCATAAAATAATAAAATAAATAAATCTAAAAATATTTTAAATAATAATAAGCACCAACTATTAATATGATGTTATCTAGATAAAAAGATGTAGCTGCTTTGAGAAGTAGCCAACCACTTTCCAAAACAGTAGAACACAGAACTATAGCGTGACCCAGCAGTTCTACTCAGAGATATATTCCTGATAGAACCTAGTTTACAAATGTCTATACCCTTATTCATCATAATGAAACAGTAAGAAAAACCCAAATGTTCATCAAATGATGAAAAAAATAAAATGGAGTCCATCCATACAGTGGAAGAGCACCTACATAAACAGAAATGAAGTACTGGTTCACACCAAAGGATGGTTGAGCCCTGAAAACACCGTAAGAGGGAGAAGTCAAACATAAAAGGCCACAAATGTGTGGCCCCATTTATGTGAGATATTTGCAATATGCAAACACATAAAGTAGAGCTGTAGCTGCCCAGAATAAGGGAAAGAAGAACGGGAGCAAGGTTTCAAGGCGACTGACATGTTCTACAGTCAGGCAGTGAAGGGTATAATCTTGTGAATGTTCTTAACACTAAACTGTACACACAAAATGGGGGATGTTATTGTTTAGGAAAAACAACAATTATGTAAAATTTCTCAGAAATATTATATTTCTAAAACAATTCACAGCTATTCCACTAATCCAAAAACAGATGGTAAAGAATATGGGTGTAAGCTGGGGGGTGGTTGTGCATGCCTTTAATTCCATCACTTAGGAGGCAGAGTGGGCAGATCTCTGTGAGTTCGAGGCCAGCCTGGTATACAGAGAGAGATCCAGGACAGGCACCAAAACTACACAGAGAAACCAAACCGTCCCTCAAAAACACCAAAACCAAACCAATCCAAACCAAAACAAAACCTTGGGTGTAAATAAAGAAAAAAAAGTGCCAGAATTCCTTAAATAAATAAATAAATATATATATATAGATATAGATATAGATATATATATAGATATAGATAAGTGAAGATCTTACTTTGAAGATACTTAAATGTGAAAGTTTATAGAAAAATATGCAAGTGTATTATCAACACTATGCCATATTCTGAAATAAGCAATGGCAACACTAACAGCAAGAAAGGGAGGATAGACAGAGGTATAATTTTACATTGTTAATTGTTATAATAATTGTATATGTATATAAGGTACAAAGAGATAATTTTATATACACAACAGGTAATGATTGTGGCTGCATTCCTGCTGAACCACACTTGGTCTCTCTCCAAAGAGTAGCACCTAGCCCTAATCAATCCTTGTTTAACCGATAACTTTTGTTTCTCCAGCCACTCTATGTGATTCTTGTCTGAGAGTCTCCTAAGGATACAAAGCCTATGCAAATCTTGGTTCAGGAAACTGGGAAAACTGTGGTTTTCCTGAGAAATCTAGGAATTTGCACTTGGATTTGAGGGAGCTCCTTTCAGGTTGTTTTGAGCATATGGAAATTAACTGGCTAAACTGTAATGGAGAGAAATACAAATGCCCTAGGTGAAGGGAAGGTGCTCCAGTCCTTCAAGGCTGGACTCCCCATGAAAGGCTAGATTCATTCTTAAAATGCCTCTGAGTCTTCTTTCCATGGATCCCAGTGAACCCACACACCCGAGTCGAGACAAACAGCAACAAGTGATTAAATCTATAAAGGATTTTCGTTTAGATGGAAGTTACTATTACAAGAACCTTGCTTTATATGTAATTTGCCATAATTATTTAAAGATGCACTCTAAGATAAAGATGACTATTTTAAGCTTAGAAGCAATCATTTCAAAGAAATGAAGAGGTATGGATTATAAGACATTAGTGAAGATAAGATAGAGTCCTGAAATCTAGTTAATTGAGATGAAAGCAGATACTTAGAGAAAGAACAGGTAGCAGTGAGGACAAATGGAAAATAATTTAGACAGAAAGCCATATACAAAAACTGGATCAGACATAAAAGATATAAAGAATTCAACCAAAACAGATTGTCAGATATGACCTTTTGAAAAACAGCAAGATCAAGCCATGCATGATAGAACACACTGAAAATCACTTATCTCCAAAAGAAAAAGAAAACATGAAAATGACAGTCCTGAACTCCTCAAACATGATGAGGTTACAGGAGTCAAGGAAAGACTGAAGACAGGTCACTGCAAAAGGGGGCCCTGAGAGACAAGGGGATGGTTGAGAGCACCTGTTGCTCTCCTAAAGGACCCAAGTTCAGACCCCAGCACCCCCATCAGACAACACACAAATGCCTTTAACTCCAGGTCCAGGGGATTCAATGCCTTCTACTGGCCTCTGTGGGCACCGCCCCCATACCCCGACCACACATAGCAAACACACAGAGAGACACACACACGCACATAAATAAACAAATAAATAAATCTTTTTAAGTATTGTAAATTAAAGAAATTTTAGATAGCAAAAAGTGTTTAATTTAGAAGTCTTACCTTTTGCTTTTCATCTGGACCCTCAGTTTGCTGTACATCTCTAGGACTTGATAAGGAAAACAGATCACACAGGCATTATTAGACAAAATAATCAACTAAGCTTAAGGAATTACATCAAGAATCCTACTCCCTTTCCATTTCCTCACCTGGAAGACACAGCATTAAACTCATCAGCAGTGGCAGAAATATTTCTCTGTTTCTACAGCTCTTCTATTGATATTACCAGCTTGGCAGAAAGAAAAAATAGAATTACACCAAGAGCTGTAAATAAAAAGCTTTCAGTTATATTTTTCCATCCTGCATTTGATTCATCCAAGAACCCCGGTTTCCTGGTAAGATCTTCATGAACAGTCTTTTTCTTTTGGACCAATATCCACCTCCCAAATCATGACCCAGAGACTTATTATTATTTTAGAATGCTCAGTACAGCTATAAACATATAAGATAAGGTCATAATGATCCATGGTATGCATAAGTAGTATATGCTAATAAAAGCATTTAAAATACAAAGGTCAGTGGCTTATGATGAATAGCACCCAAATTTGACCTCCAGTCTACATACACATGCACAGGAACCTACAAAAACATGCACCCACATGTGCATACAACAAACAAATAGAAATAAAACCTGTCTGGCAGATACAGTGAAATGGCATATGCAAATAAATACAACAACCCAGGCCAGGGGAACACAAGCTTGCAGATATCCTCTCCTTAGTGCTGCCACTGTCATACATGGTCTACTTTATTTTTGGTGCTGTCTCTGAGTCCAGGGCATCAGGGATATTTACCAAACCTTCAGTTTCTCAAAGTCCTCTCAATGAAAAATATATGAGGTGATAGATATGACAACCACTCCCATTTGATCATTCCATTTTGTTCATCCATGTTGGACACATGCATGCAGATGTCATTATGGACCACATGATACACACAACTATACATCATTTAAACATAAAAATGTAAAAACAGAATTTAAAACTGTACTTAATCATATATCCTGAATATAGATAAATTTGTTAGGCAGATAAAGATCCATATTCTAAAACCTACAGGTGTTACTGAGAAATCGAAATGAATCATATGTAAGTAAATAGTCATATGCTTTGTTCTAAGGTTAAAAGATTAATTATTTAAGTGTTAATTTTCAACATTTTAATTCCCTAAAGGCCAAAAGACTTTTTTATATTTCTAGTTTAAATTTATTGAATGTATGTGTTTATATGTGTATAGGAGCATGGATATCATGGGGCATGTGTTTCGGTCTGAGGACAACAGGTGGAATTTGATTCTCTCCTTCCACCTCTGAGTTTCAGGAATCAGACTCAGGACATCAAGCTTGGTGGTAAGTGCTTTCCCTGCTGCCTTAGTTTCTTTTCTATTCCTATGATAAGACACTGGCACCAACACTACTTATAAAATAAACCATTTCATTCTGAGCTCATGGTTCCATGACAATCATGGTGGTGAGCATGGCTGCAGGTAGGCATGTGCTGGAGCAGCACCTGAAAGCTTGTATCAACTTGGTTCACAGCAGGAGGCACAGAGAACCCACTGAGAATGACAAGGGCTTTTGAAACCTCCAAGCCTGCTCCCAATGACACACCTTCTCCCAAAGGTCACACCTTCCCAACCTGCTGCACAACTAGGGACCAAGCATTGAGTTAGATGAGCCTATGGGGACCATTCTCACACCACCACACCTGCAGAGACAAAGACTCCAGATGGTTTTAGTTGAGAATATGTTTATAGAATTCCTCTGGAGGCCTGGGAACAGCTTAGTGGGAGAGCACTTCTCTAACCATCACAAAGCCTAGGTTTAACCCCCAGCATGCAAAACCAACAAGTCAGAGAAATGCAAAGACTAGCCAAAACTACTCCACTGCTTTAGCTGCTGAGTTTAAAAAGCCCTGGTTGCCGGGCGGTGGTGGCGCACGCCTTTAATCCCAGCACTTGGGAGGCAGAGCCAGGTGGATCTCTGTGAGTTTGAGGCCTGCCTGGGCTACCAAGTGAGTTCCAGGAAAGGCACAAAGCTACACAGAGATACCCTGTCTCGAAAAACCAAAAAAAAAAAAAAAAGAATAAATAAAAAAAAAGAATAATAAAAAAAAAAAGCCCTGGTTTGTCACCCATCTTAGAATACAGGGTCACATTCTCCACACATTGACTGTCTGACTCCCCTACATCTCAGAAGTCAGATCTATTCCAGGGACAGCTGATAAGAACAAACCAGTCACTGGGGAGAAACACGTCCACAATATGCTCTGAAATCTGCATGGCAGAAGAGAGCTTTCTCCTCCTCCTGTGTCCCCTCGACCATCCCTGACCTGCAAAGGCACACTCTCCAACACGGCACAAGCTGTCTGCTGAGGAATAAATCCACAGCAGCTGCGACCCTGCCTCAACCCCACGAGAGGAAATTCATTTTCCTGTCATCAAAAAGAGTCCCTTACCTTCCCTAAGAGGCTTTTCTCAATTCTGCCTTTCCCAACACTGGCTTAATCTGTATCATCAGCCTTGTCTAGCTGAGCTGGGAAACCGGGGGGGTTGCAAGAAGGAGAAAAGGTCAGTATACAAGGAAGGGTGCAGGACTGTATACAGACCAATGCTTCACTAAATCTAAGTGCTACTGGCAGGCATGAGTATTTTACTAGAAGTCACCACAACGAAGAACTTCACAGACCTCTCACTGAGGCTTACTAACTTCAAGAGAACCCATTCTGGCCAAGAAAAGACTTAAAAGAAATTTTCCCGACAGAGGGAGTCCTACCTCTTCTTCTATGGACCCGAGAAGCAGTTCTTGACATTTTCTTTCCAGGGAACTGACTCCTTGTGCATTTCTCCTCCTCCTGCTTCTCTCCAGCAATACCCTTGCTCTTCTGACAAACACTAGCATCTTTTATCTTCACAGGGGACAGCATACCCTTAACAAAGTCACTTGGGACTGATCTAACCTCCCTGGAGGAGGCAGGCACACCTCCAAACCCCTGGTTGTCCACAATTGCTCATCTACAATCAGGAGCAGCTGTTTTTCATTTGATGTTATTTGCTTCACAAGATTTAGACAACAGGCAACATGATTTTTTAATCTCTAAAACAATGTGATGTATCTCTAGTTCTTCTACTCTCAGGTCTCCTGAAAACCTGACTGAATCAAGAGGTTTACAGAGAATAGCCACAACCCAAGCAGGAAAATCATCAACCATCAGGGCTATTTAGGCATGGAGTGATCACATCCAAGGGATGAAATGTCTACTGAGTTGATGTTCAATATTGGTAGCTCATTTAATATTTTTTCTTTCATGAATCTGGTTTAAAAAGAAAGGCCACAGATTCCATTTCAAGTACATCCAGTTTTGAATTTAGAGACTTTCTAAAAATCCAAACACTGATCAACACAGCACACTTCCCCCTGGTCACCAGACACTGCTCCGTTAATAAATCACAAGCATTCATGAGCACAAGAAATACAAGGGAGCAATTACCAGGTAGCCTTGGAAGCATTAATAATCTCTTTGATCAGAGGCTCCCCCAGGGTGATGTCCATGGAGGCTTGCTTGGAAAAGTCTTTGGTGTCATCTGGGTGCCTGGCCAGCCCATGGTTTGTGTCCAGAGTTCACCCGCTTCAGAGCCTGTCTCCATGTGTGCCCTACAGGAAAAGACACAGAAGGGGAAATGATGCACCAAAGACAAGGCCAGCAAAGGTGCTGGGGAACAGAATTCCGGTTACCGCCTCTTAAAAGAAAATTAATATAGACTGTGTTCACTTAGGATGGAAAGAGCAGGGGGCCAGGCAGTGTTTGCCTGAGGAAGAGGTGGACACAGGCTGGGAACAAGTGCCAACAGAAGAGTGAGATGGCCAAAGGAGCTTCTGGCTCACACAGAAAGTTCTGGCTGGAAGTTACAGATGCCCTTTAGTGTGACTGATTTAGTGTGACTAAATTCTGTGTGGTCACTCTGTGGGGAGACAGGGAGACCAAGCATTCCTGTGGCCCAGATTAGAATTGTGTCTTCCCACTTCAAATAAATTAAGAAAAATATCTCTTACAGTCATTTTTTGTTGTAGTTAATTCCTGATGTAGTCAAGTTAACAACCAAGGATAGCCATCAGAGGGTGCATTAGTAATAAAAATGAGAAGTGTCTGTTTGTACTACTTATGATCTTCAAAGCCTTGATTTCCCTGGTATCCTAACCAGATCTTTGGAAAATTCTTTTATCCACACCTTGCTGTCCATGGGGAGATCAACAATCTCCAGTGTGGCTTCAACTTCTGATCTCTACAAGGTCCTACTCCAAATCAGACTCTACTTTATTGAATTTGGACTTCACCATCTGAAAGACACAGTCCATCCAGTCCTCATGGAGTCTAGGTTCAGGGAGGGCACAGGAGCACACTTAAAGGAGCAAAGTTCTTAGTTCTGGAGTATTTGCATTCCATGCTGGTCACAGGCAACCTTCTGATCTGTAGGCACTGTCAGGAGAAATTGAAGGACCACACAGGCAGAAGAGAAGAGCCTGTCTTGTTCTATGAAGAGGCCATGACTGGGGCATGGCTGCATGGTGGCCCCGGCAGCAACAGCCTGGCACAGGTGGTTTGGGGACCTCAAAGAGACAAAGGCGTGGCAGGTGGGACATAGGGGAGCACATCTAAAAGAAGACCATCATTTGGATGAAACCCAGAATGACAACCTTCCCCAACTAAGAGGAAGCAGCAATATCATGGTCATTGGTGAAGGAGGGGTCAAAAGGAACAGGCAGAGAAAGTACTGCCATGGAGTTGAAAGTGGTGGGTATGTGCATAGCATGTACACATGCCCACCTATACACGTGCAGACACACACACACACACACACACACACACACACACACACACACAAACACACACGGCATCCAACGTGGGGGCAAGAGTTTCCACCTAAAAACTGAGAAAAAAGATTCTAAAATGGAGCTAAAAAGAGCTTCATAATTGTCTCTCTCAAATGAGCGGCAGCTGCCGGTTTAAGCTACTGGCTGGTTCCTGGCGTTTTGTGCTCGATCTGCAGTATGGCAGGAATGAGGTCTCTGCAAGTGGCACATTAAGCTGCATGGTGGATTTAGCCTTTGGTAGTTCAAAACAAAAAAAAGAGGTTTTTTGGGCTACATGCTGTTTGGATAAAAGCATAGACCCACAACAGCTCCCAGATCTGGTAGTGAAACGCACAACTGCCATGTTGGGAAGCTGAGGTGGGCGGAGCCAGCAGCCACAGCTGCTGCAGGTTAAAGCAATAGATTCACAATAAGACAGATTCAGATGTAATAGTTTACAATGTGTGTAAAAGATACGTAGGCTTGAAAGAGACATGAAAAGGTGATATATACAGTTATATAAACAAATACATAGTTTTAAAAAATAAAGTCTTTAAGGAGACAGTAAAATTAATATAAAAAATAAGCCACGTAAAGATGAATATTACACAGAGAATCTGGATTGTGTTGTCTTTGGGATTTTTAACTGCAGAAAAACATTTGATTGTAAAAGCTGTTGAGTTATGCCAATATGTATATTTTAAAGGTACCTTGACTTGAAAATTTGGATATAAGGCTATGTTGCTTTGGAAAGGAGACTCTGCTTTTTGTTTCCACAGAAAGCAAGACGCTATAGATTTGTTCCAGATTAAGTTACATCAGGTTTGACCAGCCAAGACCTCCTGAAAGGTCTCCAATAACACCATGGCCCAGATGATCCAACATCCAGAATGGTTTGAAGGCAAATGGCTCAGATGATACACCTTCATGGACTACTCCATAATCCTAAAATTTTCTTTGTGTCCCCATAAGATATAGCGTCCTTCTCCAGCAGGAAGTAGTAAGAGAAGCTACGCCCAAATTCCCAAATTATATGTAATTTTACATTGTTAAGGTTAAAAACTTCCTTTTTGAAAAAAAAAAGAAAGAAAAGAAAAGGGGAAGTGCTGTGGGATGGTCTATATGTCAAGTGTGTTGCTGATTGGTCAATAAATAAATCACTGATTGACCAGTGGCCAGGCAGAAAGTATAGGTGGGACAAGGAGGAGAATAAAGCTGAGAAGTGGAAGGCTGAGTCAGAGAGACACTCCCAGCCGCCACTACAAACAGCATGTGAAGATGCCGGTAAGCCACAAGCCACATGGCAAGGTATAGATTAATGGAAATGGATTAATTTAAGCTGTAAGAACAGTTAGCAAGAAGCCTGCCATGGCCATATAGTTTGTAAGCTATATAAGTCTCTGTGTTTACTTGGTTGGGTCTGAGCAGCTGTGGGACTGGCAGGTGAGAGAGATTTGTCCTGACTGTGGGCCAGGCAGGAAAACTCTAGCTACACACACACACACACACACACACACACACACACACACACACACACATACACACATAACTGCAACAGTATGCATGTAAGAAAGGATAGGTACCTTGGGGGACTGGGACTGTGGAGGAAATAATGTAATTTATCAGAGGCATGGAGAGTAGGCAACCTCTGAAGACAGAGTCTGGTACAGCTAACCCTGAAAGAAAAGTGACAGTTTATTTCCAGATGAGGATACAGTCTCTAGAAACCCAGGTAAGTGGTGATACAAGAGCTAGAAGGACAATCATCCTGCTCTGTCCCTCAGGCTTCCTCAGCTGGCCCACACACCCTGGTCCCTCATGGCTGATCCCTTCTAACACCCAGCAGCCAGCAGTATCTACCAACCAACGTCTCCCCACCTCTCCCCTGGCTCCTGCAGATGCCCCACACACTGAGGTCAGCAGGGACTGCAGCCAGATTTTCCCACACACCATCTATTCCCACCTTGGGTCCATTCCATGTGGCCCACTGCACATGATACCACCTGTCATCATCTTTGGTCACCACACTCATGATGATGCAAGCCGGGGACACTACAGCATCACATAATGCACATGGTGGCCCTGGAGGCAAAGAAAGACCCAACACCAGACATCAGCACAGTTTGACAGCCAAATTAAGATTAAGAGCTATTGTAGAGGGTGTGGTTCTAGACAGGACTTGTTGTCTTTTTGATCCTTTGGGGGCTGTGGAATCTTGGGCATTGCATGTGCTAAGATCCAGAGCATGAACCTAGCATGTTAACCACATTTCCTGGTTATAGAAAGCCTAGGTCCATCTCCAAAGTCAGCACCTGCCTGAGTCCATTTTGGGAAAATAGGAACAAGGACCCTCTCCTGGTGGTTGACTGGAAAAGTCAGCTGAGACAAACAAAAGCAGGGGTCACAGCAGGTGCCCCAAAGTGCATAGAGATGTGGTCTCTTCTGTCACCATGTATCCATCACTGACACGGCTTTCCATGTTTAGCTGGTGTCAGCCACCTCTTCAGAGGAAACATAATGAACTCCGCACACCCCAAGACTTCCTCCCTGTGTCACCAATTCTGCCCCAGCTATAACCCATGCCATCTGTCACTGTGAGGACCTGCCTAATGGGAATGTCATCCTTTCCATGTAACAGGACAGTAGTTGTCCCTCCGAAGCACAAGGAGATCTGGACTCTGCTCTCGGGAGGCAGCCAAGCACTTGGCACAACGGGCTCTTGCTGGATTAGAGTTTGAACCCAACCTGCACAGGCCAGTTCAGAGATGAAAGAAGGGGAGCCACACTTCATGGTCTGTTGTCAGGAAGGGAGTCAAGCCAGGAGTCCTGAGTCTCCACCTGACCCACACAGTCACCAGCTGGACTGGAGAGAGGGTTTCGCCCAACAAGGAGGTCAAAGTCAGAGCTTTGCACTTCTTGAGGAAGCATGCTGGATACCTGTCTGGGGATGCAGCTCCATAGTGGAACACTTACCAAGCATGCATGCACAAGGATCTAAGTTCCATCCCCAGAATTGCAGGGCAGGAGAAAGGGAAAAGTCAAAGTAGGGGCTGCATAAAACCAAAGGAGGAGCCTGGCAGTGGTTGTGTGAGCCTTTAATTCCAGCCCTTGGGAGTCAGAGCCAGGCGGATCTCTGTGAGTTCGAGGCCAGCTTGGTCTACAGAGCGAGATCTAGGGAAGGCACCAAAACTACACAGAAAACCCTGTCTCAAAAAACAAAAAAAACCAAACAACAACATCAACAAAATATAGAGGATTAAAGAGGTGAGGAGTCTCCAGAGGCTGGACCCCATCATCTTCGGGGCCGCTAGAGCTCTTTCCTCCTCCTCTACTCTCCACTGTATGAACTGTTGTGTGGCTTCCAAGGCCCAGCTTTTCAGGTTCCACTCCCAAGTGAGAGTTGCCACAGAACTCCTCCTGTTCTGAGTGCCCAGCAGTCCTGTCCAACACATCGGGGCTCGGAAGTGTGTAGGTCCCTCTTTCCCTGGTTTTGGCTCAGGGCTCTGCCTCCCTTGCCTTCCCGGTTTCCTGAGACCGACTACTCCAGTTGCCACCGCAGCCAACTCCTCTCCGCAACTGCTGGAGAGCTCAGCAAGCTCACCAGCTTCCCCCAAGTTCCACCCCTTCCTGCCCTGAATGGTGTCCCAGCGTTTCCCAGGCCATGTCTGGCACTCACATTACAGGTCCCCAGCACCAACATCGTGCGCATCCCCGACTGGCTCACCTAGACGTCTGACTCCCTTCTCTGCAGTCTTGGCCATGCTCCACTTTGGGACACCAGCTCTGTGCGGCTTTTCCCAGAGGAACCTAAACCATGGCAACTTACTTCAGGGTTTTCCAGAGACTGATGGGCAGGACTCTAGGGCTACGAAGAGGCGGTGCACTTTAAGGACACGCCCCATCTGAGGGCCCTGTGCTGATGCCCCTTGAGAGGGACTGCATTCCCTTCTGTGAAATCCATAAAGCTGGGAGAGGAGGGGCGCTGTGGTAACCATACCCCTCTTCCCAGCTAGCGACTCAAACATTTAGCTTGCTCTTAGAGGGATTAGAGGTTCGCCCTGGTTTGAGGGATTTATGAAGCCACGCCCACTCACACCACCCCCTGCCGGGAGCTCTGAACTTTCCTTTGTGAGCTGCAAACAAAGAACACCCTCCTCTGGTTTCTACTCTAAGTGGTACTTCCTCCTTCTTGGCAAGTGCTCAGGAGCCCTGAGAAACTCGCCTTTGAGTGGAGGTGGGAGAGGCCCCTTGAAGGTGTAGGTCTGTAGGTCAGACCTGCATTCCACTTAGGAAGCTGCAGTCCCCACTGTGGTTGGGCATCAGCAGGACAGGGCCACTGGGAAACTGGTGAGCCTTCCATTGTGGTTGCTGGGAAAGAAACTCAGATCCCCTGGAAGTGCAGCTAGTGCTCTTCAGACACAATTTTTTCTTTTTTTGTTTTGCTTTTGAGACAGGGTTTCTGTTCTGCCCTGGGTATGCTGGAACTTGCTCTGTAGAGCAGGCTGGCCTCAAGTTCAGAGATCCATCTCCCTCTGCCTCCCATGTACTGAGTTTTAAAGTGTGTGCTAGCAACTGCCCTCCCTGTTTTTTTTAAATGCACCCTGTGTGTGTGTGTGTGTGTGTGTGATGTCAAGGACAACTTGGGGGAGTTTGTTCTTTTCTTGCTCAATAGGGGTTCTCAGGATTGAACTCAGGCCCTCAGTGTTGACCATGATTACTCTACCTGGTGGGGTTTTGTGGGTGTTGGGTTTTAGTCCTGGGGATGGAGCCCAGCTCTTCACATATGCTAGTCAATCACCCAACGAAGGAGCTACATCCCCAGCAGATATTTGTTACTCAATGGCAGGGATGGAACTTGGGTCCTTACTATGCCAAGTGAGAACCACACCTTTGAGTGGCCCCAGACTGGCACTCTCATTTGTAACCTCAGACATGTTTGCGTAGTGCCTGGTTTTGTGAACACAGCCATGTCCTCAGGGTGACAGTGTCTTCGTGGAGTGCCCCTCTGTTAGACATAGTCCAAGATAACTGGACACTCAGAATGTTGGTGTCCCCACTGTTGGAAGTACCAGGACCGCAGATCCCTGTCTTTGATCAAACCTACTTTCTAACCAGCATGGTGGCACACACCTGTCATTCAAGCACTTGGGAGGCAGGAGAATCTCCTGAGACCAATGGTGTAAGGCCATCCTGGCCAGTGCAGTCAGGAGTTGCCTCCATGTCCAGCTGCAGACACAAGCCAAGCATGCAGACATCCCCAGCCCTGAGGAGGAAAGCCACATGGCACACCACAAACCCAGTGATACCCAGGCTGCTCCAATGGGGATGCAATGGCTGAAGAGGCAGGGCAAGGAAGGCAGCAGCTGCTCCTTTGCAGTGAGGGGCAAGACCCGGGGTACTCAGAGACATTGAGGGCCTAAGACCCAGCAGCAGGCCAGCCTGTGTCAGCCTGGAGTGACTATTTAAGGAGGAAGGAGTCCTGAGTACTGGACCTGCTGCGGCCTGTGCAGCTGGAGCACGAAATCTGGCGAGGGACGCCGAGGTTCAACAGCACTCTAGACACCCAGTTTCGTCAGGGAAGCAGCTCTTTTTATTAGTACCAACATGGGCTTATACACCCCTCTAACAGCAGGGCTCAAGGAATGGTTACTTTGTATCCAGAGGCAAGCCCACACTGTTTTCCAAACAGGAAAAACCACAGGGGAACTGATCCTCAGCACCCTCTGGAACCCAACTGCTCATTTTCCACACCAACAACTTAACTGAGACAGGACAAAAAAGGACATTTAAAATTAAGGCAGCAAAGTTACTCCTGCTGACATGGACCCAAAGTTGCTGGTGGCTGCTGGGTTCTGGAGTAGGGCCATGGTGGGGTCCTGCTGTGATCAGAAGGTTCAGCAGAGCATCTGAAGGGCAGACAAGGACCAAAGGAGAACAGGCCACAAATGCAGAGACCTTATAGTGCTTCTGTGAAGCAGAGCTGGGAAGTGGGGTGCAGGTGAAGGGGAGCAGCAGACCTCTCCACATCAGTTGATTGTAGTCATTGCCCTATACCTGTTGCTTGTCTTATTTCGTGTGTGTGTGTGTGTGTGTGTGTGTGTGTGTGTGTGTGTGTGTGTGTATTGTGTGTATGGTGTCTGTGACACAGGTGTGACCACGCCAGTTTGAACAACCATAAGTGCAAATGTAGGTAACAGTGAAATATCACATATCGTTCTTTTGTAACAGGGTCTCATGAACTACCAGTTCTCAGGTTCCTTGGGTGTCCCTCATCCCTTCCTGGAGTTAGAGGCTCCCATGGCATTCCAGGACTTGTTTTTATGTAGTTCCTGAGGATTCAAACTCAAGTTCTCAGGCTTTCAGAGCAACTGCTCAGAACCTCCCAGTGTCTCCACAGCCCCACTTGTTGGTCATAAAATTCTCATATCTTTGCTGACATTTCTGTTCAAACATTTTCTAAGTTGGACATTTTCTCACTACTGAGTCTGAGGGGTTTTTAATAGCTAGTTGCCAGCAGCTGCAGCTCTTGTGTCTTGATGAGCAGAATTTCTAGATTTGCTTTCAAAAGACCAATATTCCTTTATGGAGTTTTCTTTTTCTTTTTTCTTTTCCAGACAGGGTCTCTACATAGTCCTTACAGGGCTGGAACTCACAAACATCCACCTGCTTCTGCCTCCTGAAGGCTGGGATTAAAGGCTTGGGCTAATACATCCAACCCCACTTGTTGGTCATGTGTCCTCTGACAGCTATATGGACATGTGGCATGAACCCTGCCCCTAATGAAATAAAAATGTAAAAAGTCTTTAAAAGTGACCACAAAACTTATTATTTGCACAATCAATGCTAACTAAAATGTTCCAGCCATGTAGTGGTGGCACATGTGGAGGCCTGTGGAGATGGAACCCAGGCCTTCCATATTCCAGGTGAGAATGGAGAACCTGCCTAGGGTTTGACTTTGTAGAATTTTTAGTCAGTGTCAAGGGTGTGCTGGTGTTGAGGGTCAAGACCCTGAACACCATGTCCTGCTTTACCATATGGCTCCTCTCGGGTTTCCCCTCACGGTTTCATATATGACATTTGGCAGTGCTATCTGGTTTCAAAACATGGCATTTTTACTCTGAAATTGTGAAGGATTCCCTTCTGAAATATTTATTTTATTTTTGCTCTATTTTTTTTTTTAGACAAGTCTTCTCTGTGTAGCTCTGAGTGTCCTGAACTTGCTCTGTAGACCAGGCTGGCCTCAAACTCAGAGATCTCCCTGCCTGCCTCTGCCTTCTGAGTGCTAAGATTAAAGACATGTGCCACCACTACATGGCTGGAACATTTTAGTTAGCATTGATTGTGCAAATAATAAGTTTTGTGGTCACTTTTAAAGACTTTTTACATTTTTATTTCATTAGGGGCAGGGTTCATGCCACATGTCCATATAGCTGTCAGAGGACAACTTGTGGGAATTCGTTCTCACCCTCCACCACATGGGCCCTGCAGATAAAACTCAGGTTGTCAGGCTTGGTGGCAAGCACCTTTACCCACTGAACCATCTACTGGCCTAACTTTTTTTTTTCGCTTTTCATGCTAAAGTTGAATTATAGGGCTCACACGCAAGGCAAGCTCTCTTCCAGCCAACCCTTCACTTCGTTGAGACAGCCTCATGGTGAAATTTTTCCTCTTTCTTTCTTTGCTTCTTTTTATGATTTCTTTGTTTTCTGTACATGAATGTTTCACTTGCATGTATGTCTGTGCATCATGTGCAGTCTTGCTGCCTTTAGTGGTCAGAAGAGTGCATTGCATCCCCTGGAGCTGGGGTTACCATGTGGGTGCTGGGAGTTCAACCCAGGTCCTTCATAAGAGCAGTAAGTGCTCTTATCCACAAAGCCAGCTCTTCAATTCCTTGGTCACACAGTACAGTCACTTTTTGAAGGTTCCTGTGGTTGGACTGATCCTAAATCCTGAAGCTCTGCTATTGGATTCCCACCAGAACAGGGAGCCAGATCTCCTTGAGGGCATTTGGGAAAAACTCATATGTATTTCCTAGGCAGAATAGCCATTAGCTGGGAGGTTAGGGCACAGGCACAATCAGTTTTGGAATAAGATGGCACCAAGTTCCAGAGCCAAGGCTGTGGCAGTGCAGCATGAGTCCCAGTGTGAGCATGGCCAGGGTAGACACAAGCCCAGCTGTCAGACAGGCATGATACAGAGCTTGCACTCTGTTCTTCACAGCTGATTCTCTTCATGCCATTGAGGGCCTGGCTGGCACCACCTATACAGACTGGGAGTCTGCAGTCTGCTGGCTCTGATGCTGACCTAGACAGCCAGGGTCATTGTATGTGGATGCACAGAGTGACCCGTATACTTGGCAAACTCCTTCACTCTATTCTGAATATGCTTGGGTGTTTTCTGCAAGAAGAGTTCATGTTCCATCCTGCAGCCTCCTGATTTCCTACAGATTTCCTGCCCTAGTGGTGAATGACAAGGGTGTGAACCACTACACTACCCCCACTGTACTCCTTCTTGCTTTATCTGTGGTACTTGGCAGCCTGGCACCCTCTGTTGCCTGTGGTGATGCTGTTACTGTTTGTAAGCTTTGAAGACTTACACCAGTGTAGAAATTTCATTGTAACTCGAAATCTAATTGGTCTTATAATAAAAAAAAAAAAACAGGGGCCAGATATCAGGGTGAATGCTGAAAGATCAGAGAGGCAAAGGAACAAACCACTGCCCTTGACAACTCCAGGAATCTTCTGACTGAAAGCTCCAAGTCTTCAGCCGAAAAGCCTCAGCTGATAGGCCTCTAGCCGAATGAGCTTCCTCAGCCAGAAAGGATTTAGTTCCTGTCTCCTTATGCTCTATATACCTTTCTATCATTGGCTGAATCCTTGCCTTCCTGACTACCCAAGCCCTGGTTCTCCTTCGGTCGTGATACCCCCGGTGGGCCAGTCCCTGACACCTTTCTCTGCTCTGCCATCACTTCCTGGGATTAAAAGTTTGTGTGATTCTCAGTACTGACATTAAAGGTGTGTGCCACCACTGCCTGGCTCTGTTTTCTCTCCTAGACTGAGTCAATCTTATGTAGTCCAGAGTGGCTTTGAACTCACAGAGGTGCAGACGGATCTCTGCCTCCCGAGTGCTAGGATTAAAGGTGTGTGCCACCACTGTTTGACATCTATGTTTAATGTAGTGGTTTGTTTTGTCCTCTGATCTTCAGGCAAACTTTATTAGGGAACACAATATATCACCACATTTGGTGTCTCTTTAAGCGCAAAGTAATAGTTGTACTAAACACGCATGACCTGGGTATGCCCTAAGAAGCCAGTTGCTGGCACCTCCACAGCACACAGAAGGACAGGCCCATCAAGATGTCTTAGTATTGAAAGTGGTTCAGCAGACATACATTAGTTTCCTATGCCTGTGCCCCATGGTGGTTTTCCTTTTTTTTTTTTTTTTTTTTCTCTTTGGTTTTTGAAATAAAGTCTGGTTCTGGTTTAATAGACTTTGGTGATCTGTCCCCCATTGTGCAACCCCAGACCCAACATGGCCTTTAGTGAATGGAGCCACAGTTTCTGGTTGGGCTCTTGGTGCACAGAATGCCCTGGCCAGGACCCGGCTAGCCCAGAGGTAGCAGTATTCAAGTTAAGTAACTATTTTTTTATTTCATTTTGTCATTGTTGGTAGTTGCTCCTGGCATCTCAGCACATGTGGCATCAGAGGACAGCGCTGTGGAGTCCATTATTTCCTTCCGTCTTCCTGCAGGTTCCAGGGATCCAGCAAATCATCAGGCTTGCCAGGCAAACACCTTAAGGACTCAGCCAGCTAGCCAGCCAAACCATCCCTCATTTTTTAGACACAGGGTCTCATGTACCCCAGACTAGCCATGAAGTTGCTGTGTAGCTGAGGACAGCCCTGAACTCCTGAGTGCTGGGGTGGGCCTTGAGCACAGGAGCTACTAACTTCATAGCTCTAGGAGCCTGGAGGGGCTGCTCTCATCACTCCACTTTACTTTGTAGAAAATGAAGTTTCTTGGTGTCTCTGTGTAACAACCCAGCTGTCCCGGAACTTGCTTTGTGGACCAGGCAAGCTGGCCTCCAACTCATAGAGATCCCCCTGCCTCTGCCTCCTGAGTGCTGGACTAAAGGTGCATGCCACAGTGCTTGGCAGTAATTTATCTTCCACAAGGAGATTTATTGGGGTGAGCGAGATGGCTCAACAGTGAAAAGCACAGGCTGCTCTTACCTAGGACCTGAGTTCTTTTCCCAGTACAAACACCTGGCAGCACAACAGCTGGCTCCAGAGGATCCACCACCTCTGGCCTGTACCAGCACCAACACTTTTGCCTGAACACTGAGACACCATTAGGATCATGAGATCGCTCATCAAGTAAAGCCTGATGATCTGAGTTCAGTCCACAGGGCCTACATGTAAGGAGAGAACCAACCCCGGTAAATTATCTTTGACTTCCACAGGTAAACTGCACGCAACAAAATAATTTCTTAAATATGTTTTTCTAAAGGCTCCTTTAGAGTTCTTGTCCACAGGCAAAAGTACTTCCCCTTCTCATTTGTACACAGATGTCAGCTAGGTGCTGGAAATTTCTTCCAGGCTAGTAGAGAAGCAGCTTTGAAAAATCATTAAATCTGGGAATAGGCCACAGGTACCAACACCTGCAGCCAGTGGTACTTCAGTCCAGATGCCCTCAGGGACCACAGCCCCCTCCCAGGATAGGACTAATCACAATTCAGGCCTGACCCCTGAGTGTCTCCAGGCAGCCTGTCCTGCCACATTTCCCATCTGCCTTTCCAGTCCATTCATATTTCCTCTGACCCTTGTTCACGTAGACTGAAGGAAGTTCAGGTGAGGCAGTTTTATGAATAATTTTTGCACTTTCTTTTTCCACACTTTCCACTTGGAACCTCTGAGCATTGAGACTGAAGTAGCCAGTGACCGTCAGTCCTTCTCCCTACAATCACTTCACCTGTGGCCTCAGACATAACAGCCTAACAGCCTCCTGATTGTTTATAAAAGGCAGATGTTTGAGGAAACAGAAAACAAAAAGGTCATTGGTTTCTGTCCATCAGCTCCCAGATCCCCCAGAGGAGAGCTTGCTTCCTTAGTGTAGCCAATGTAGTGACAATCCCAAGTTTCCACCTTTATTGTCTTTACAAGATCACTCTCAAGACACAAAGCTCAACTGAAAGCCACATCAACATGGTCCTGTGGCTTCAAGCTCTCTGGGGAACCCTGGCTCTGGTTGGCAGGACAGCTGTGTGCAGCCCTGAAGTGTCAGTGAGGGGTGCAGAGGCCACAGGGACACAAACCAAAGGCATGGTCATGGTCCACACATGTGGTAGGAGAGGCTACTGTGTGAAGAGGTCAGGAGGATGTGGACAGTGACATCCCTGGGATTCACACAGTGTCAAGTGTCAAGGTGTCATCAGAGAAATTCTGAAGACATTATGTTGTACAGGGCCAGCAAGCCTACTCAGTGGGTAACAGTGTTGTCTGCCATACCTGATAACCTGAGTTTCATCCCTGGAATTCACATGCATATGGTGAAAGGTAGAACTGACTCCTGCAAATTGTCCTCAAACCTTCATACTTGTCCTGTTTCTCTCTCTCCCTCTCTCATACACTCATACACACACTGAATAAATGCATATATAATTGAATGTAAGAAGAGTAATCGGAGGTAGAAGCCGTGAAAAAGTGAGAGGCTTGGGTATAGCTCAGGTAGGCTTGCCTAGCATGTTGCAAGGCCTCATAATTAATCCCAAGGATTGAAAAATAAATTGTATTTGAATCAAACATGCAGTTTCTTGTTACAATTTCCTAACATATACAGCGTATTAGGCCAGGCTTGAGAGCCCACTCCTTTAATCCCAGTGCTCCAGATGCAGAGGCAGGTGGATCTCTCTGAAGATCCAGCCTGGTTGTCTACATAGTGAGTTCTAGTACAGCCAGGGATACATGGGGAGACCTTGTCTCAAAAAAAAGTCACATTGTATAAAAGAAAAAGTATCTGGTCAGGACTCCCAAGACCAAGTTCTTAGTACAAACGAGACTTCTTTGTCCCAGAGGGACAGAGGAGAGAGCATAAGGAACAAACCCAAGGGATAGAAGACAAGAGAGAAGGGGGATGGGAACAGAGAAAGGGACAGGGATATTTGTCCTAGAGCGACAAAGGAATGCCTCTGGATAGAGGGGAGATAGAAGTGGCCCATTGGAAAATGGTAGTGAAAGGGAAAAATCAGTAGCCATCTAGAGAGACACTCCCCCACCTCCTCTAAAGGTATTTGCTGACCAGCAGTTTTAAAACTGACCAGAAGTTGAACTTATGGGAAGATAAGGCTGAAACAATAAATCTATATATCCTGGACTTGGTAAAACAGGATATGGGGAGTAATGAACTCAACTGACCAGAAATTGAACTTATGGGAAAATAGAACTGGAACAATAAATTTGAATGTATATATCCTGGGTTCAGCAAAAGCAGGACATAGGGATTAAAAAATTTATGTCTCTGTAGATACCCTGAATCCCGTTAGCCATCAGTAACCTCATGCTTATAGTTTAGCCAATAACTCCAAAGAACTACCTACCCCTAGCCCCCTTGTCCAATCCCAAGATATGTAACTCTCTGGATGTAAACCTTTCCTATATAAACCCCTTCAAGTGAGCGCTGGGCCTGTCCTCCTCCACCTGCTATGCTGAGTGTTTGGAAATGGGACCAAGCCTGGGGCTTGCTTTGTTACTAATAAACCTCTCTGTGCTTGCAGGGGTTATTGGCTCTGTGGTGCTCTTGCTTGGGGGTCTTGAGACCTGGGCACAACATTGATTTTTAAAGGTAAAATGGGAAATCTTGCCTGGGAATGAGGTACTTAATTTTAATTGGTTATGTTAATTAGGTGAGCCAAAGGGGACTTTTGATCTCTGGATCATGGCAGTCAGCCTTAGGAAGAGGATATGGCCAAATAAAGGAATGGACCTTGGGGGCAAACTTCAGGAATGTAATCTAATGATTTTTAGCAAGACAGAATCCAGAGAAGGACAAGGCCTTCCTACAGAGGGAATCAGGAGAAAGACAAGGCCTGCCAGAGCCACGTGCTCAAATGGGCTGGTGTCTTTTCAGTGTGTAGCTGTGCACACAGCACTTTTGCTGGATCAGACATCCTGGGTATAGAGATGGGTCAAGGTCACTGGGAAGGTGTGGGCAGATTGCCTCCAGATCCTGGGCTGAGGTCTAGAGCGAACTTTAGCACCCAAGACTTTGGTGTCTTTGTGAATTTCTCTCACAGATGCCAATGAATGTCACTCTCAGTGGGGAGGACTATGATGAGTTTTAAGGGCATGGAGGCCACTACTTCCACCTTTGGATGCCATTAGCTGACTGTACACTTCCCAGCTGATACTAGGGGAAAGTGAGTGAGACTAGGTGAAATGGAGGTGAGATTTTGGAGGTCCTGAGAGGCTCAATCACACCATGTTAGTTGAGGAGGCGAACAGCTGAAGGTGCCAGTGGAGCGATATCCCAAGTGTCCTCAGGGTTGGCGCCTGTGAGTCAGTGTGATGGTGGTTGGTGGGTGCTCATGGAACCAGGGAATCCAGTGTGGGCGGTGGTCAAAGGATAAGTGGCAGAAAGTAGAGGCTGGTGTGGAGGCTGAGGAATTTTAAAATGAGTGGTGGGACCTACAGGGACTGATGTCTATGGTGGTCATACAGTCAGTCAACAGCAAAGTTGTTAGGCTGTTTCCACAAGGAAGGTTGCTCACCTCTAGGCCTGGGCTCTCCAAGACTGGCCTAGGAAACTACAACAACTGGCTTAGGCCACACAGCCACTGTACAGAGTGGGGCTTGAAATACCATCCCAAAATGTACCTGAGAGGTGGCAGTTGATGAAGGCCTGTCCTAGAGATAGCATCCAGATCTAAGCAGTCTGGTTGTCATGTCCAGCAGCTGTCCTACTCAGCCACTGTACCCCAGATAGGGGGCCAATAGCTTCCGCCTTAAGCACCTGCAATGATGTCCTAGAGCAAGATGCCAGGTTGTATCCATAGCTGTCACAGTGCCTGTACTCTCTGTGGTGGTCCAAGAATAATGTGGTGTATGGTATGGTCAACAGAATCCCCTCACAACACACTCCAACTTGCTGCTGTGAGCTGGGATACTTGCAGACCTCCTACTTGAGTTCCCCTCTCCTGGCACCCAGAGATGCTCTCCTTCCTAGCAGATCTAAGAGAAATCTGCAGAGACCCCACACACTTGAAAGATGAGGCCCAAGGTTGCTGCAGACTGGAAAGTCTATGTTATCTACATAGCAAGGGCCTAGTCCTGTGCCTGCTGCTTTAGAGGTCACTGGTAAGTATAACTGACCCCCGGAGTCACAATCTTCTGCCTTTGGCAAACAATGGAATGTATCTAGTCAAGAGGACACAAGTCTGTTTGTGAGCAGGGCCTGGTGACAGGTGACTTGGAGGCATAGTGGCCTGGCTCCCTGAGATGCCATTGCTCCATCTGTAGCTTGTCTTTGGGGTCAGGGGAGGATAGGACTTTAATCTAGGACACAAGGCACTGTCATGCATGTGCATGCCACAGCACATGTGTAAAGGTCAGAGAATAAGTTGCAGGAGTGGGTTGTCTCCTTCTGACATTTGAATCCAAGGAGTCAAACTCAGGTCCTCAGGCTTGGCAGCAGGTGCCTTTACTCACTGAGCCATCTTGCCAGTCTGGGAGAGACCTTGTGAAGTGCAGGGACAGCAAGAGCAGAGCTGAGCGGCCAGGTAGGTTCAGGAATCTTCATTCACCCCTTGCAGCATATTAGGACAACCATAGCAGAGTACCATGAAGGACCCAGGTGGCTTTAAAAAGTAAGCACAGAGGGCAGGCAAGATGGCTCAGTGGATAGTACTTGCTGTGCATGCATGAGGACCCGAGTCTGGATCCCCAGAACTCGTATAAAAGACAGGAATGGTACACAGAGAAAGCAGAATCCAGGAACTTGCAGATGGGCCAGCCTAGCCATAGGCAAAGAGTTTCAGATGCACTGAGTAACCCAATCTCAAAAATTAAAGTGGAGTCTGTAGAGATGGCTAGGCAGTTAAGAGCATTTGCTGCTCCTGTTGAGGAACAGATTCCATCCCCAACATCCACATGACAGCTCATAACCTTTTGTAACTCCAGTTCCAGGGGATCTGACACCCTCTTATGACCTTTTTTGGGCACCAGGCACACATGCAGTGAACAGACACATATGCAGGCAGAACACACACATAAAATAAATTTTAAAAATTTTAAAGGTGGAGAAGGACTTGAGGAAGACTCCCGGCATCCTCTGGCCTCCTCATGCACCCACAGGCTCATGCATGCATGGAAACACACCTAGCAAGCACAAATATACAAAGCACAAAGGTTTGAGGTTTATCATCTCAAAGTTCTGAGAGGCACCTTGACAAGATCAGTGTCCAGGGTTGAGTTCCTCTGGTGCTCTGATGGAGAAACTGCCTCATTTCTGGTTTCTGGTGACCCTAGCCACCATTCAGCATCCCTTAGCTTGTAGACTCTTTACTCTTTTCTGCCTCTATACTCACAAATTCTTGCCCTCTGTTACTGTATCCTGTATGGTTTTTGGTTTGTTTTTAGACAGTGTCTCACAGAGCTCATGCTGTATCTGAATTAGATTTCACTATGCAGTCCAGGATAGCCCTGAGCTCCTGATCCTCTTCCCGTCACCTCTCCCTAGTGCTGTAGTGACAGGTGTACAGAACCGGGGCCCTTTGCTGTCCCTTTACAAGGACATTGGCCATCAGCCTTTCTTCTGTGGACCTCAGCTCCACTAATGATGGTCATGTCAACTGTTTTCCAAATAAGGCTATGTCCTGAGGGTTCAGTAGGGATGTGGTTTGAGGGGAGATCTTATCAACCCTGAAAGCTTCCTTCTTGTCTTGACCACCTGTCACAGAAGTGTAGAGTAGCAAATGGCAGTCCCTTGGCTTCTGTGCTCCCTGCGTGCCTGAGATGAGCTCCTGGCCTCAGGCTGGCAACATAATATGGCCTGTACCTTGTCCCTGTACTCTTGGGACATGTAGTAGTAATTGAAACTGTGCATACAGCTGTTGAGTGTGCTGAGTGCCAGGCTGGGCACATAGGGGCTGGGGTTCAAATAGTGCAGTATCAGCAGCACATTGCAGGCTGGGAAAAAGGCCAGCACCAAGGCCAGTATCAGTGCTGTAAGTCTGAGTTCATGGCTGCCAGTGCACACAGGTTGCCTTTGGTTGCCAGAGGCAGGTCTGCTTAGCCAGGGTAGTGCATCATTGGGACCCAGCATGTGATTGCAGCCAGCCAACCAGAAGGTCTGCTGCTGCAGAGTGAGAGGCAAGACCAGGGTGGCTGAGGAGAGTCAGGCCACCAAACAGACCTGGCAGCCAGCAGAGGATGCACCAGGACAAGGCACCTGTCCAGGCTGACTGCAGCAACAGTGGGGCCATAGAGGGCAGCTGTGGGCACTGGGCAGACAGTCAATAGGCCTTTCCCAAAGGGCCAGTCACTGTCAGAACATGCCCAGAAGTCCCTAGGGATGAAGCTGGGCTGGGGCTTTGACTTTTTGAGTTCAGCTGTGGGACCTAGAGTGCCTTTATGGGAGAGAGGGGTAACCAGTCAACCAAAGCCCTGCCCTGTTATGGGGACACAAGATGAAGGAAGAGTAACCTTTTGAGTCTCAGGCAGTGTGGGTGCCTCAGTCCCCACTCCAGCACCCAGGAAGGATATAGCCCAGCCCTAAAGGATCAGGGCTTATGTACATAAGGCTGTAAGCCTGCCCAGCTGTAGCTCCATTTCTGATCCACCCCTTCAAGGAACAGAGTCACACACCATGTCTTCCCCCCATACTTTCTCCATAGTGGACACAACCATAGCCAGTACATGCTGCCAGGGTTAGGCTCCATTCTGGGCTGTAGCCTGGGGTTTCCTGCCCTCTCAGCCCCACCCCTGGCTTCCGGAGATGACTATACCTACAGGAGAACTCCTCTTTGCCAAAGAGAAGACTGTATCTACAGCAGTGCTCCTACCTCCACAGCCCCACTAGTTTCTCTTTGTTCACCCTGGTGCCCATGAGGGGTCTCCATGTGTGCTCAGGAGGTCTGAGTATCCTGTCCATGTCTCTCTGTCTCTCCAAGATGCCTCACAAAGAACTGGGACAAAGATGGAGAAGAGACGGTCCTGGGCTTTAGCCCTACACCTACCCCTAGCACCCCCACCCCTCCCAGCCCAGGAAACATCTGTGGGCCCAGAAGCTATTTCCTGCTGGCTAGTCACATAACCCATTTGGATGAGGGTCCAGCCCTCCTTCACATCACCTCCACACAGAGCTCTTTACCCTTCCTGAAGCCACCCACTACTTCTTCTCTGTGTTTGGTAGGACAATAGTCCATCCCAGGGATTCATGGCTCTGTCAGAATAGGCCAGCAAGTGCCAGCAAGATGAAGGTGCTTGCCACCCACCCTGATGGCCTGAGTTCATTCTGCAGGACCCACATGGTGGAAGAGAGAATGAACTCCTACAAGTTGTCATCTGTCCTCTACATGTGTAAGTTGGCCTTTGTTCATGTGCACAGGCACACACACACACACACACACACACACACACACACACACACACATACACAGAGCCTATGAATGATGGTCCAAGAATTTAATCCTAGCACTCCAAGAAGCACAAGCAGGCTGATCTCTGTGAGTTCAAAGATAGATGATCTGCATAGTGAGTTCCAGGACATCCAGGGTTACTTAGTGAGACCCTCTCTCAAATAAATAAAGTAATAAATATGTAATTGTTTATTGTAACAAAAATATTATAAAGTCCACATCAACACTTGTTGTTTCCCAGCATACCCCAAGTCCTCTTGGGGGAACCACCCTGCCATATGGATGCCTTCCTTTTCCCAGCTCCTTGCCGGCATGGAGTAAAGTGAGGTACAGAAATAAGACCTCCCTGTGAGTAGGGGGTCATCTGGAGATTTCTGAGGGGGTCTGTGCCCTTCATAAGCCCTGACACTGAATACCTGCTTTACGGTAGGGTCCATGGACCCTTGAAGGTACTGGTCACTTGTCCTCAAAGCTCCAGGTATGACTTATGAGGGAGGTGACCAGGCCTCTGCAGGGTGCCCATGAGCTGCTTTCGTGTCCTAGACACTCTGGGGAGTTTTCACAGGCTCTGCTCAGTGGAGACCCACTGTTGAGATGTAGTAGTGGACATGGCTGTCACTCCAAGCACTTGGAGGCTAAGGCAGAAAGATTGCAATTTCTAGGACAGGTTGGCTATGTAATGAGAAACAGTCCACAAAAAAAAGGGGGGAGAGAGGGTTGCTATGGAGATGATACTGTGCAAGCCTAAGAACCTGAGTTCATATTCCCAGTACCAGTGTATAACAGCAGAGCATGGTAGAGCCCACATGTAAACCCTAGCTGGTAGGTAGAGACAGGAGGGTCCTGGGGTTCAATGGTCTGTACACATACACCGTCAGTGAGCTCCAGGTTCAGAAAGAGATCCTGTCTTAAAAATAAGGTGGAGAGTGTTAGAGGAAGACATGACATAGATGTTTTCTGCACATGCACACACACAAAGCTTTATGAAAAGGGGTATGGAGAAGAGGAAGAGAAAAAAGAAGAAACTGAGGTTCAGAGAGGCAAGTACACACAACTCTGAGGGGATGTATCTCAGGGCCACATCACATGCTAGACACCCTAGGTTATATGCTTAGCAACGTTAAAAAAAATTGTGCCACCAGGGACCCCTCCACTATCCTGTCCTTGGAGGCAGGGCTACCCTCAAACGATGTACTCATTTCTGGGGAAAGCATCATGAGATGCCCAAAGTCTGGAAACATAAAACCAATTTGAGATGGATGGGGAGAGGCCAACATGGTCTTTTCATGCCTCTCAAGCCCTAATCTAGCAGGATGTGAATGAGCAGTCCCTCGGGTTAGTCTCTTCACTGGAAGGAGAAATCAAGGCCTGGAATGAGCATCCAGAGGTATGTGAGGGACCCAGGCTTCTTGGGGATAGCCAGGGCAAGGAGGTTTGGTAATTTTGTGTTCAAATTGTGACCCATTTACATTCAAGGCTTCTGTGTCTGGAGTTGAGGCCAGAGCCATATACACAGGAAGATGTCTGGACCATGATGCTTGTGGCTGGGGTGGGGGTTGTGGAGGAGCAGATGGCAAGGAAGGGTGCCTACCAACAGCCCCTCAACAGGAATAGCTTTGTGACTTGGAAGGCAAACTGGAGGGATGCCTATCAGAACCCTCATGACAAGTTGGGTACAGGATTTTCCCAGGTTCCAGATGTAAACAAGGAAGTGCATTCAGGCACATCCCCCACCTGAATGAACCTTAAGCCCTTCATGTTGACTGAACTAAGCCTGTCACAGACAGTCAGAGACTGTGGGATTTCATATATATGAGGTCCTGGAGACACCAAGGTCATTGATAAGGACCTACAAACAGTAGGACAGTTGTAGCAAGTCTTTCTATATACTGCCAGCTCCCAAATAATGATACTGAGACTTATTATTAATTATGAAAGCTTGGTCTTAGGTTAGGCTTGTCCCACTAGCTCTTATAACTTAAATTAACCCATTTATTTTAATCTATGTTCTGTTGCAAGGCTAGTTGCCTCGTCTTTCCATACTGCTCATGATGCTTTCTCTGCATCTGGCTGCTAACCCCACCTTTCTTCTTCCCTTTTTGTCCCCAGAAGTCCCGCCTAACCTCTACCAGCCTAGCTACCTGGCTATTCAACTCTTTATTAAACCAATCATAGTGACACTTCTTCACACAGTATAAAGGAATATTTGGCAACAGACAGTGGGTACCAGCTGATGAGTGAAAGGGAAGAATCAGTAGCCATCTTGAGAGATGCTTCCCCCTCCCTTTCTCTAAAGGGATTTGCTGACCAGCAATTTTAGAAGTGACCAAAAATTGAACTTGTGAGGCTAGGACAATAAATATATGTATCCTGGACTTGGCAAAACAAGAAATGGGGAGTAATGGGCTCCACTGACCGGAAGTTGACCTTAGAGGAGAGTAGGACTGGAACAATAAATATGAATGTATATATCCTGGGTTCAGCAAAAGCAGGACATAGGGAGTAAAAACTTATGTCTCTGTAGATACCATGGATCCTGTTAGCCATAAGTAACCTCATAGGGACCTCATAGGGAGTAAAAACTTATATCTCTGTAGATACCATGGATCCTGTTAGCCATCAGTGACCTCATGCTTGTAGTTCAGCCAGTAACTTCAAAGAACTGCCTCACCCCTAGCCCCTCATCCAATCCCAAGCTGCATGTAAACTTTTCCTATATAAATCCCTTAAAGTGAGTGCTCAGGGCTGTTCTCCTCCACCCGCTGTGATGGATGTTGGATGGAAGACCAAGCTTGCTTGTTTTGTTTTTAAAAACCTCTGTGTGCTTGCATCAGATATTGGCTCTGTTGTAGATGTAACCAACCTTCTTATTAAATAAGAAACACAGAACCAATGCAAAGAAGAAAGCCAAGAGGTCAGAGCTAAGAGCTAAAACCTTACCCTTCCTCCTGTGGTGGTCCTACCTCTCCGAACCAGAGCTACCCCTGTGTTAAAGTCTTTATATAGAGTTCCTGTTCTGCCTTCTCATTGGTTGTAAACCCAACCACATGACCGCCTTGTCACGGCCTGTCTGTATAGGCCTCCAGGTTTTCTATGATTGGTATTGAAATTAAAGGCGTGTGTATCCCATACTGGCTGTATCCCTGAACACACAGAGACTTACCTAGCTCTGCCTACCAAGTGCTGGGATTACAAGTGTATGCCACCATTGCCCTGCTTTCCTATGGCTTGCTAATAGCTCTGACCCCCGAGCAACTTTATTTATTAACAAATAACATTTTAATACAAATAAAATATCACCATACTCTGTGATGGTCTTGCTTGGGGGACTTGCAACGTGGGCACAACAATGAGGAGTTGGGGGAGTGTCTACAAGTTGGGAGAACTCTGAAGAGAGCTGATGGTGATGGTTGGACATATATGTTCATACATATAATAGACTGGACTAGAACTCAGTATGTAGTCCAGGATGGCCTTGAAATTTAAAGTTAGTTTTACATTATTCTGGGTGTGGGATGTGTGTGACCCAGTATGAGTATGGAGGTCAGAGGACTTGTGGGAGTCAGTTGGTTCTCTGATTCCACCATGTGGATCCTGGGAACACTGAACTTAAGTCACCAGTCTCGGTGATGAACATCTTTACCTGACAAGCCATGTTTCTGGTCCACTATGAACACACACACACACACACACACACACACACACATACACACACACAGAGGCTGCATGTGGACCTCATGATTGCTTGGTGTCCACGAGATCTGAAGAGGCAGTTGGATCCCCTGGAACTGGAGTTAAATGAGTGTGAGCTTCCACGTAGGTGCGGGGAACTGAACCCGGGTCCTGTGCTAGAGCAGTCAGTGTGCTTAACCACTTAGCCTTCTCTCTAGTCCCTCAATATGAATGTTTTTTTCCTCTCTGTAGCCTTGGCTGTCCTGTAATTCATGATGTAGACCAGGCTGGCCTGGAACTCAGAGATCTGCCCGACTCTGCCTCATGAGTATTGGGATTAAAGGCATGCACCATCACTGCCCAGCTGAATATGAATTTTTTTTATGGCACTGAAGGGTTCCTTGTACAAGTAGGTGAGAGTTTATCTGTGTATTTATCTCAATTGAAATAACTGTGTGCAGGGTCTTGCTATGTAGCATGGCCTAGCATCAACCTCCTGTTCCTGCTAGCATCACATCTTGAATGTTGGGATGACCAGACTGCACCTCCACCATCAGACTCAGTCTGAGGGACTACATGGGTGTGTGGTGAAGCAAACATTGCACCAGACAGAGTTGACACTCATGAGGTCATGTGAGACCCCCTGTAGTGGATATCTGTTCTATCTATGACCTTGAAGCTCCGTCCCTAGAGATGTAGCAGGTAACTGTCCTACCTACCTATGACCTTGAAGTACCTGCCCTGGGGCGTGGTCCCGGGGGCTACCCTTAAGACCTGAGACTACACTGCTCCTCTTCTCTCCACTGTGGGCTTAGATGCTGGGATCGACTCAGGCAGCCTGGGACTGTACCTTGGCCTTCCAGGACCCTACAATAAATCTCCTGTACTGTAGTGAGTCTTCCTTCCTAATAAATTTCTTTACCTTTTAAGCAGACTCCAGGGATTTCTCATAATACCCCTCCTTTGTTCTACAAGGTCTGAACATTCACCCTATTGTCCTAAGCTCCAGGGGTAAGGAAAGGAGCTTGCCAGGTCTTACAGCATAGTATGGGTCTGAGGGCCCCACAGAACCTCCACCCTGCATGATGACCATGGGCCAGGGAGACACCACTGTCTACCAGGGGTGTTCTGCTGTCACTGGCATGAATTCCCAACACTGAAGATGGACAAGTCCTTATAGTCCTTACAGCATGGTTCTGTGGGTCAGGGTCAGGCTCTGGCAGCCTGTGACTGTGGTGTGAGGTTTTGGTGTCAGCAGCTGCAGGTCACCAGAAGTTCGCTGTCACACACTCCATGGAGAATCCTTGGACCACTTCAGGGCACCTGCTCTCCTGGGAAGCCTGGGAGATGCTCAGCCTCACATCCAGGAAGTAAACAAAGTAGCACCAGCCTTGGCCACTAGCCTCTCCTGGGTATATTAAGGATAGCCATAGCCAGGGCAGTCCAGGAGGTGAGGACACATAGAGGGAGCCCTGGAAAGCAGCTCCTGAGTGGATGAGGAGTGTCACCTGGGGTCAGGGGTCAGTGTGGGTAGGGCTGTCTTGGAGACATGCCAGGGTGGTACAGTGAAAGGAAGGACCAGAAAGCAAGGAGGGTGTTCTGATGGGGGCAGAGCTGGACAGCCTGAGAGGCAGAGAGCTGGTGTTGTGGTCATGGAATTGATGGATTTTGTTTGTTTGATTTTTGAGACAGGGTCTCACTGTGCAGCTTTGACTGACCTGGTTGCATAGACCAGGCTAGCCTCCCCCTCACAGAGATCTGCATGCCTCTGCCTTCCCAGTACTGTGGCATGCGCCACTACTCGCCAGGCTAAACATCACAATTTTTAAAAAGAAATTTGTTACAATTTAAGTTGTTTTGTATGTTGGTGTGTGAACCACAGTATATGTGACTCAGTTCTCTCCTCCATCATGTGGGGCCTGGGGAATCAAACTCAGGTTGTCATGCCTTTAATCAGTATGCCACCCACAACTCCCAAACTAGTTTGTATACACACAACCAAAGTGTAGAAAGGAGATTTGTCTATTGGATGTGAGAAGATAATTGGGAAGAATACTCTAGAAAGCATTCCCAGGTTGGGGAAGCTGCCGTCATTTTGGGCAATTTCTGCTCCTCTGGGGAAGTGTTGTGGAATAATCTTTTTGTGCACTAGTCCATGGAGGTCTCCCTGCCGAAGTCTGTGTTCATGCAGAGGTCCCACTTGTGCTGCTTGCTAGTGGGATACAGCATGGGGTGGGGGTGCTGGAGGTGTAGTGTAAACTTAGGAAGCAGGAGACCACCCCGCCCCCAGGGAGCAGAAAGGGCAATCACCAGCCCTGCTGGGAGAAACTTCCAGAAATGGGGTTAGGGGGGATGAGGTGTCACTTATGCTAGGCTCTGGGTGGGCCTCCAGCACCATCTCCCTGGCCTTGAGCCTGCAAGTCCTATCCCCAGGCCTGGTCCCTGCAGGAACCTGAAAAAATTCTGGAGCTGGCAGGTGAGGCCAAGAGCTTGTGGAAGTGGCTCATGGGAGTGGAGAGAACACGGCAGGATACTGTGCTGGGCAAGCAGATGCCATATCCGTGACCGCTGTGAGCCCTTAGCATTTGAGCTCCACACCCTGAGCCCATGAGCCCTGTACTGTGATTCCCACAGCCTGGCCACAGGAATTCTCTCTCTCTCTCTCTCTCTCTCTCTCTCTCTCTCTCTCTCTTTCACACACACACACACACACACACACACACACACACACACACTCACACCAGGTGTTGCTGAGTCACCACCTGGACTTCGAGAATGCAAGGCCTCTGACTGGAGATGTAATTGTGTCAGCTGGAGGGCACAGGGGGCTGGCTCAGGACTGGCTGATGGTGAGAAGGAGGAGACTGCAAAACTGCGCACGTGCAAGGCTGCTGATGACTAGCTACCCCAGACAGTACAGCTGCCACCCTACCTCATCCTAAGTTTCTGTTGAAGGACTCAGCACTTGAACCCCCCCCCCCCCCGCGCCCCCATCCCACTCATCCTGACCTCCAAGAGGGTTTTTGCCACTTTGAGCCTAGGGTCGCACCTTGACCTAAAGCAAGCAGGAGCATGTATACAGCTTTTGGCAGTGGAGACCAGACCCTGGGCGACTGCAGGGACTGCCTCCTCAAGGGGCAATAAATAGACGCACACATATTTATTCCTTCTGGAGCTCCTAATGGTCGTGACTTCTGCAGCAGCAGCTGCCCTGGCTTCCCAAGGGTGAGACCTCTCCCATGAGCCTGCTAACTGCCCACCATCCCCCAGCTGCCCTCCACAGGGGCCACATGGCTGTGCCATATCAAAGGTTCCTGAGAGGTCTTGTCTTCCAAGGTTCCTGAGCCTCCTTTTCTTCTGCCCTGGCCTGGGCACTGGGGAGCAGTTGTGCCTGCTCAGGTTCTGCTGCGTGCATCTCAAGGGATCCACAGGCGCTTTGGTTAAATCCTAATTTCCTGAGAAGGGCATTTGCACATGGGGACCCTGAGCCACCCAGGACCCTCTGGACCTCCCTTCCCCAGCAAGAAGCGTGGGCACCTTCACAGGCTTCTGAGGCCCTATTCCTTAACATCTTTGAGGAATTTCTCAACAACCTCTCTTTGCAGCTGATTTTGAATTTTTTTCTTTTTCTATTTATTTGCACATTAAAGTTAAATATTGATGCCAAACCTCAGGGTCCTCCTGACATTTTTTACAAGAGTCCTGGCCAGGTCTCTCTCAGGGCTGTTTCAAGTGGCTTCAGTAGCCCACACCAGAATCTTTCCCGGTAGGTGGGTTTTTCTGTTCCTCTTGCCAGCTCCCAAATCACTACAAGGAGACTTAATTATGAAAGTTCAGCCCATAGCTTAGGCTTGTCCTGCTAGCTCATATAAGTTAAATTAACCCTTTTCTGTTCCTCTTGGTGTTGTCACATGACTCGTGACACCCACCTGTCCTCCTGCATGTTTTGCTCCCTCTCTGTCTGACTGTGGACTCTGCCTTTCTTCTTCTCAGTGTCCTCGGTCCTACCTATACCTCCTGCCTACCTAATGGCCATTTGGCTTTTTATTAAACCAATTAGAAGGCACCTTGGAAAAGACACATCTTCACTAGTGTCTCCAGGTCTTAACCATTTCCTCATAAGTCAGATCCCCAGCACTGATGTCCCTTGTTTGTTTTATTCTAAGTATATTCATGTTTACATTTATTTGTTTAACTTTCTTTCTTTCTTTCTTTCTTTCTTTCTTTCTTTCTTTCTTTCTTTCTTTCTTTCTTGTTGTCTATCTATCTATCATCTATGTATTATGCTTGCCCACTCCAAGAAAGCCAGTGCCTCTGGCCTCTCTGGGCACCTGCAGTCACGTGAGCAAACCCACACATATACATGGCACAATTAAAAATAATAAAAATTAAAACGATCAGTTAAAGTGGCATTTAAAAAAGTAAATTAAAGCAAAGAAAAACAGAGCTGGGGATGTTCTGAGGCTCCCAGGGTGTTGGGTCAGGAACTGAGTTGGTCTAGGCTGTCCCGAGCACTGGCTTCTATCCTCAGCATGCATAAACTGTGGTGTCGCCACAACACACAGACAGAACAAAGCCATTCCTGGTGCTTGTTGGAGGGTGGATGTAGGAAGAGAAGAAGCCTGGGTGCTGATTATAGGTCTATCTGTCTTTCATTCCTTTTTCTTCCTTTTTCAGGGTTCTCTGTGTAGCTCTGTCTGTCCTAGAACTCACTCTGCAGCCCAGACTCCAACTCTCAACCTTGGCCTCTAGAATGCTGAGAACATAGGTCTGAGTGATCACTGGTGGCCAAACTCGGGAATCAGTTGCTGCTCGGCCTTAGGGTCTCTGTGACCTTATGCTTTTCTGGTTTTTTTTTTTCCTGTCTTTAAATCCATATCTCTTTTCTCTCTTTTTCCCCCTCACTCCATATAGGAAGTTAAACCTTTCTGGTGTTTTTCTTTTAATGTAGAGTGTACTGTCTCAGTCAGAAAAGTCTCCTCACAATTCTGCACAAGCAAATTGGTTTTAAATCCTAGCCCTCTGTAGCTAGAGTTTTCCTGCCTGGCCCACAGTCAGGACAAATCTCTCTCACCTGCCATTCCTACAGCCGCTCAGTCCCAACCAAGTAAACACAGAGACTTACATTGGTTACAAACTGTATGGCCGTGGCAGGCTTCTTGTTAACTGTTCTTACAGCTTAAATTAATCCATTTCTATAAGTCTATACCTTGCCACGTGGCTCGTGGCTTCCTGGCATCTTCACATGCTATTTGTCATTGTGGCAGGTGGCAGTGTCTCTGACTCAGCCTTCCACTTCCCAGCTTTATTCTCTCCTTGTCCCGCCTATACTTCCTGCCTGGCCACTGGCCAATCAGTGATTTATTTATTGACCAATCAGCAACACTTTTGCTATACAGAACATCCCACAGCAGCCCTCTAGAGGCTAGGAAATACAGAGAAAAAAAAGGACCTTGAAAAGTATGTCACATGGTTGCTTTCCTCTTGTTGAAGTCAACAGCTATGCTGTGGGCTAACCACAGTTACTAAAAAGTTTTTAACTGTAACCCCACACCACCCACCCACACACACACACACACACACACACACACACACACACACACAAACACCCAGAGACACAAAAATACATTTTGAAATTAAACTAAATGTACAATAATATAAGAGAACAAGAAATTAAAAACAGACATACAGTCGGGCGGCGGTGACTCACACCTTTAAGTCCAGCACTCAGGAGGGAGAGCCAGGAGAATCTCTGCGAGTTTGAGGCCAGCCTGGTCTACAGAGCCAGATACAGGATAGGCACCAAAACTACATGGAAAAACTCTATTTGAAAAACAAACAAACAAAAACAAAAACAAACAAACAAACAACAACAACAACAACAACAACAAAACCCAGACATACAGAAAACCTTCCGGGAGTTAAAAAATCAATAAATAAAAGGAAACCAGGTGTTATGGTGCGTGCCTTTAATCCTGTCACTCAGGAGATAGAGGTAGGTGGAACACTGTGAATTGGAGGCAGATCTGAACTAGGTAGTGATTTTCCAGGTTATGAAATGAGGACCCCCCCCCAACACACACTCTGTTCCAACTAAGTCATTGACTGGAATAAACAAGTAAATATAATTAACTTGAAGTAGAACAAATAAAAAAATGAACAGAGAAACAAAGGAAGGCTGGGGGCCTGGCTCATGTGGGGAGGAGAGAGCCAAAGCCCTGGGCTCCATCCTCTGGACTGCGGGCAGGACTGTAACCCCAGCACTCAACTCAGGCACTGGGAATAAGCTGATGTGGTGGGGAGAGGCTGCTCTCCAGAGTTGGCCAGCCCCTTCCAGGTTTCTGAGGGAACGCCACACTCTGTGTCTTTTAGGTGCTCTAGCTAGCATGCTCTCAGACTCCAGGTGTGTGTCCCTGCCTTGCTGAAATATTCTCTTTCCTCTATCCTCTGGTGGGGACATACAAATGCAAAATGGTCGCTCAGTTCTGAGCCTCCATTCTCAGGAATGCTACATTGACGCAAGATATTTAGTATTTATACATCATTTCAAAATTCATTAATTTTTTTCAGTGTTTGTGCATGTGTATAACCTTGGCTGCCTCTGGAATTCAGCTTTTGTGTGCTCTCAGGAAACACTTCCCAGAAGATTTTATCTCAGTGATTTTGGTCTCTTCTTAATCACTGCTAATTTCTCAGCTTCACCTGACCAGCATCAAGTATCCCAGGAAAGCAAAGGTTTCCCTTTAGTAGTTAAGATATCTTTTAAAATCACAGCTGATTCTTCACTCCATCTAACCAGAACCACAGAATCTTGATTCAAATTATCAAATGGCCTTGATAGAGTCTTTAAACTGCCCCTGAAACTTCACAAGCCATCCATCCATCTTCTACATTGCCCTCAACACTCCTATCTTCCAAGTTCCTACCGAACAGCTCACCAAGCATTGAACATTCAATGGCTTTTCTTGCACAAAGTTGCAAAGTCCTTCCATAAAAACTCATCAAAACAACATGGTCAGGTCTGTAACAGCAATACCCCTGCTCTTGGTACCAATTTTCTTAGTTAGGGTTTCTATTGCTATGATGAAACACCATGACCTAAAACAAGTTGGGAAGGAATGGGTTTATTTGGCTTATACTTCCATATTATTACTCATCTAAAGGAGTCAAGACAGGAACTCAAACAGGGGAGGAACCTGGAGGCAATAGCTGATGTAGAGGCCATGAAGGGGTGCTGCTTCCTGGCTTGCTCTTCCTGGCTTGCTCAGTCTGCTTTTTTTTTTTTTTTTTTTTTTTTTTTGGTTTTTTGAGACAGGGTTTCTCTGTGTAGCTTTTGCGCCTTTCCTGGAACTCACTTGGTAGCCCAGGCTGGCCTCGAACTCACAGAGATCCGCCTGGCTCTGCCTCCCGAGTGCTGGGATTAAAGGCATGTGCCACCACCGCCCAGCTTCCGCCTGCTTTATTTATACAACCCAGGACCACCAGACCAGGGAAGGTACCATGTACAGTGTTATGGAGGCCCTCCCATCACTAACTAATTAAAAAATTACCTTACATGCTTGCCTACAACCAAATATTTTGGAGGCAGTTTTTAAATTGAGGTTCCTTCCTCTCAGATGCCTAGCTAGTGTCAAGTTGACATAAAACTGTCCAGCACAGACAGGGTCTCATTATGTCAACTTGGTTGGCCTGGACTTGGCTGTGTAGATCATGCTATCCTTGAACTCAGAGAAATCTGCCTGACTCTGCCTCCCAAGGTGCTTGCCAATAGCCATCCAAAATGGTTGCTAAATAGCATCTCATGGTTTTGATTTGTATTTCTCTAATGATCTCTTTAAGTGCTTACTGGCTACTTGTCTGCTCTGGAGATTATCTGAAGTTCTTTGCCTGTTTTTGATGGGATCATCTGTTGCTGACTTATGTATGTCCACCATTTAAAAGATGTACTGTAATAACCAGACCATGTTTCTGTCTTCACAGGATTCCTACAGGAAATAAATAATAATTGGTAGAGAAACCTGTCTCTTGGATATTCTTAATCCAGCAGGTCAAGAGCAGTACAGTGAAATGAAGGAACAATTGAGGATTAGGCTAGGTTTTCTCCTTGTATTTGGCATAAATAATATTAAATCATTTGTAGTTATTTACCATTACAGTTAGGTTTTAGTTGAATATGGAAGTTGGCATTGAGCATTAATGGTAAGCTGGGTGGTGGTGGTACATACCTGTAGCGAGCACATACCCCAGTTACGGGGGGAGGAATAATCACTCTTGATTCAGACTTGGTATAACACTCATTTATTCACACAGTAAGATTACAAGCAATATTCATCCTGTCTTCCAAATGGAAGCAGGAGTACCTCTCTGGATATACAGGTCCGGACTCGCCACGTCTGTTCCTCTAGATCTTGGGTCAGCCTTCCTCAGGTCAGCCACGTCTGCACTGGGCACAGGATCTCACTTCTCTGGCAGAGGAGAGTCGTCTCACGCGAGGGCCTGACGAGCTCTGTTGGTCGGGTCTGAGGCTTCATCTTTTATATTCTTTCCTGGCTAGGTTTCTAGTCTTATCCCTACTTTCACACATAGTCTATAGCTTATCACTACTCCATTTGTGGTTTACTTACATCATTCTATTGCTTATCACTCCTGACCAGGGTTGTTCACCCTAGGCCTTACATGTGTTCCTTACATTCCATCCCCTGATGCCTGAAATGTCTTCAACATAAAGGGCATCACATGAGGTCGCAGCCTGGGAATTTACAATATATTATCCTAATTTGTTAATCCTAGCATTCTTATCCTTCTCATTCTAGGTGGTTTATTTTTATGTTTTTTCTCTATATATGCATTATATAACTTCAACCAAGTGCTATAAGCTGCAAATTCTTTTAACACATCTATAACAAAATCTCTACACAATATTCTAGTACATATGCTTTGTAAATACATTGGTTCTCTTGTTTCCCACTGTGGGTCATTCAGGAAATCTTTATCAATGCTTATTATTGCTTCATCAGGGTTATGTTTTAGCCATGTTCTATATGTTTCATATAGTCTGTGATTACCGCGGCCCACATATGCTGCAGCTAAAGCGGCGCTTATATGTAGGGCTGCATCCATGTTATTTCTGTGTATTTTATACATTCCATTCACCCTATATATACTAGATTGCATGGTTCCATAATATCTCATGTATCCATCTCCAATTAATCTCATATCATGTATACCTCTTTCTATTGTCAAGTGGAACGTTAAGTGCATCAAGAGCATTGGGAGGTTGTCTACCTCACCTGGTTCTGATAGGTAGAACATTGCATATTTATGGGTGCAGTATTTGCATCCCTGTATTGTTCCTGCCATAGATAATATACCTATTCTATAGAAAATATCAGACAATGGTTCCATATATTTTTGGTATGTGGTATATAGTAAATTACTCATTCCATTTTTGCTAAGTAAATCGAAGCGTCTGCCTGACGGATTCCAAAGTGGGTTTCCTGTTACTTGATTCCTGTAAGACATCTTAAGCATGGAGTTATTATCAAGCATTTGATTTTTTCAGACAAACATAAAGCAATACTTATCCCTAAAATTACTAAAAACCAAAAGGTTGCTAACTTTATCCAGTGCCACCATGTGTAAATTGGTGTACATATTATATCTAATCTGACTAATCTGCCTAAATAATCCCAAAAGCTGCATTTCTGCATCTGTTTTGCCCAGTCCTTGTGTATGTATGTATTTGTTCTTAACAGATTCACTAGATTGTGTGTTTGTGCTTGTGATGTATGTATGGCTGCATCTTGTTCTTTAATTTTGTTATGTATGGATTCTAGTTGTTTCTGATTGAAATCTGCAATGTGTTGTAACTCCATTGCTTGTTTTACAAATGTTTGGTGATGTTCTAATTCTGTTGGGTCATTAAATAAGTGTGAGCCATCAAAATAATGTTTTTCTTCTAGTGTTAATGTGGTCACTCTTTGTTTGGTTATGTTTTTACCATCATAATTAGTGAAATTCATTTGTAGGATGCTACAGTTGTGTACCATATAGCATCCTGATTCTGTGATATCATCATTCATTGTGGTTTCATTAAGATTTATGCAGCTAACTAAAGTAGGTAAATATTTAGCACATATCAAGAAAGTGTAATCTCCTGTATCTTCTAGTGACTGTGTGATAGTAGTTACTGCTAATTGACTAGTTTCAAGTGTGCTTTCTGGTAGATGTGGATAAATGTATGTATTTGCTCCTAATGATATGGAGTCTTCTAATGGTATGTACACTGGTGTGTCATTCATATTGGTCCATAAGTAATGGTCTATGGGTACTAAGTATTGGTGGTTCCATTCTGATACTCCTGTTCTTTCAGTATATAGCTGTGGTATCGCCTTGGAATGATATGCTGAAAATGAATTTTGTAAGAAGATCTGTACTAAATGTATATTGCATAATCCATCTGTACATGAGCTTTCATATTCAGGGTTTAGTATACTTTGATATTCTCTTGTTCTTCTCCCTAACCCTGTGCTAAATAAACTATTTAATTCATTATTCATATTACTGACTTGAGTTCGATACATTTGACACATCATCATGTTATGGTTAGTATTAATAAGTTTTGCTTGATAGGAGAACTGCTCCTTATAAAGGTCTTGTGACATTTTTATCTCGCCTTGCATAGTTTGTATTAGTGTATGCATGCCATCTATAGAATTTGATATAGCTGCTAAAGCTTCTGCTGTTTTCTTATTTACTTCTTGTATGTGGTATATTTCTGCCTTTATTGGTTCTATCATTGCTGCTGATACTCCTCCACCCATTATTCCACCTAAAATTGCTCCTGCCATAAAGGCTGCTACTGCCATTGCTTGTAGTGGTTTTCTTCCTACTCTTGTCGGTGATGAGTAGTCTAAATCGAATCTAAAATTCACATCACTACAATATTCTATAGGTGGTTTCAGTGCTGTCAAGTCTATTGTAATTTCAATTTTTCTAATCCTAGGGTATAAAACTAATTTAGCTGGACTTTTTAGGTCTGGTATAATAGCTGGTGCCTTGACTACTGTTGGGGTTCCTTCTGGTTAGGGTTATTATTAGGTATTAGGTATCCTTTTGGGAAATGAGCTGTATATAATCCAATATTTTCTTTATTTGGTCTGGTCATATTTCCTCTAAATATAATTAATGGTGTGTTGGAATGTTCGCTGAGAAAATCCTTATTTCTTGATATCGGGAGATAATATATTTTATCCCAATATTGTGTATGTGATTTCATTGATCCTCTAGGTTTGTGTGCTACCCATTCAGCCTTATTCCATTCTTTATATTGTGGATTTGGCATTAACATGTAGAAATAATATGGAAGATTATGGTGCTGTAATTCAATTACTCTATCCATTTCATAATCCAAAGTTTGCCAAAAACTCCCTGATCTAGTTATCCCATTTTTATAATGTACCACTAGGTCATCTGGATCCATAACCTTATTGATTCTCATAGCCTTTGCCATTTGTACATATGGTGGGATATATTCTACCTCCCTTATACCTGTGAAATTGTATGCCCTTTGTTCAATTGCCCTATTAAATATGAAAATATTTTTTGCTGCTACTTCATCTGTAGTAACATTGGCACTGACTTCCCAGGGTATGGGCATGTCCAGTAAGTCTTTAGATTCGTGAAACCAGCAAATTGATATCTTACTGCCACCTAGCATGTTATGTATTTTATGTTTTGGTTCATGTATCATACCTATGGTTAATATTGGTGTGCTGTCAAATTTTGCTAATGACATATGTTTGTTTATTATGGTAATTTTACCATATATATTCAAATTTATTATTGTGGTTGCTTTATTTGTGGTACAGTTAGTCCATACCGCTGTATTATTTGTTTCGGTAAAGCATGGTAATTTGTTTCTCAGGCTTGTGGCACCTCGTGTTAGTGATTTTGCTAAGGTTAGGTTAAAAAGTCCAAGATTGCTTGCTTGCGTAAAATATGTTGGATATGACTGTTGGTCATCATTAAATCTCATTATTGCCTGGACCTGTTTAGTAGCTGTTATATTTGCAGTACTGTCCGCAAAAATTCCTAGCCATGGTATCTCCTGGCCTATTGTATCTGTGATTGCTATTAAATCTTGTACTGACCTTGATGTTCTTCCAGTAAATAAAGGTCCTACATGTAGGTCCACTATGGTTTTCGTATTGTTGTTTTGTCTAATGTTTGTGTTTGCTTCGGACATGTTGATACATGCATATGCAAAAGAGTGTTTTTCCCTGTGTAATGTGGAATTTACTGTAAGTATGCAGATGTGTGTTGTGGTGTCTGTGTTGCAATCATATTTAGGTTTCATTGTGTGTCTCATTGAAGCCCAAGGTTGTTGTATAATATCTGTAAGTATGATTGGGAATCTCCAATGTTCTACTCCTAATTGCAGTATTTTTGTCCAGTCATCCCATTTCCATTCCTTTCCTTTTACTGACGGATTATCTGTGCTATATAATACAGAGAAGTTACCATAGAATGGTAAATTGGGATAGTCTGCTACGCATAACCAGTTAGTACTATTTTGTCCTGGTACATCTAGCTTATGTTTTTTAATGTATCTCCATAAGTTATTGGGACATCTATTTCCCCAGGGTTTGGGTAATGGTATTATTCCAGATACTACTGGCCATGGTTTTACCATCTCACCATCATTGCATACTGTCCAATTCATAGGGTTGCATGGGTTTATAGGTGTTGTAGTTACTTTAGGTGTCGTTGAATGTGTACTAGTAGGGTAATCACCATCATAATAATCATCATTGTAATTATATACTTGTTCTTCCCACCTTTCTGATATCTTATTATACAGCATACCTATCTCCTCCATTTGTTGTGCTATTACTGGTGTGAAATATTGTCTCACAAAGGAGCTATTCATGCCTAGTTCACAGTCAAATTCTGGTTCTGTTTCTATTCCCATTGTATTGGTCCTATAGTGTGAGTTTACCCTTAATGTGTTTGTTCTGATATGTGAATTCTTTGTCCAATACATGTTGTATATGGCTGCGTGATTGGTAATTTTGGTCCATAATTCATTGTAATGGCATTTTAATGGGTTCTGTTCATGTATGTTGGTGTTAACATCATCCCCTGATTCTAACATATATTCTTTGTTTGGATGGTATATGCTAAGTGCCATTCTATATTGATCACAACCCTTATACCAGGCATATGTTAAACATGCTGCATATTTTTGCCAAAAACTATGTGTTTTTTCTATATAATGTGTAAATCTTCTCTCTGCTGACCAATATAGTGGTAATTTGCCTTCTAGATCATAAATTGTTGGAGTAGCAATGGTATTCTGTTTCCTAGTGCCCACTTGTATAACATGTGGTGTGGTGGTGGGTCTGTTTGTTGTGGGTGTACTGTCCAATAGGGCTGGCATTGGTATGCTGTTATTGCCATTGCATCTGCTAACCTGAGACAGAAAAATGAGCACACAGAGGCCCCAATAGCGTATAGCTTGCTTGCCTTTAGTGTGTACATCACCTTTGCTATTCTTATTGCCTCCTGTGCAGATAGTGTATCCAGCATACCATGAAGTTGGCTGCTCTGGATGCTGCAGAAGCGTATCCAGGATTGGTATTGTTGACTATGTTGTATGAGTAGCTTCTTTGGTAAATGATGTTACAGAAGGGAAAAACAAATTCTAAGATTGGCAGTACTATGTATACTGCAATAGCTATTAGCCAAATCGTCAGGAGGGTTGTCCTTATAAATATCACCTCCCTGACACACATTTATGCTATATCCTCCAGCCTGGCTAATTTCAAGTCCTTTTTACCTTGAGTTATCCACACGTTGTTTCCTGTTCCTGGTGCTATTATTTCTGCTGGGGATAATTTGTTATTCTTCCGGTTCCTGTAAAGGCAATTAGGATTCCTTATTACTTCTCTATCTATAACTGTAGGATAATCTATTGTATGTTGTTTTTGTATAGCTTCTTCTATTGGTGACTTCCTATTTATTCTGGGTCTGGTATTCAATTCATAAGTTGCTATTTTTATTGCTAATGACAGTGGCATTCCCTTATGCATCTCTAGCTGTTTTTTAATCATTCCGTTCCATCTTTCTATTGCTCCGGCTGCTGTTGGTGTATAGGCTCTATGGAAGTCCCATTGAATGTTTAAGTTTCTAGCCATTCTTTGTGTTTTGGCTCCTGTGAAATGAGTTCCTTGGTCTGATTGTATTATATCTGGTGTTCCATATGCTGCACACCATCCCCAGACTGTAAGTATCGTTGTGTTTTGGTCTGGGTGTGTGCTTTCTCGGGCCATCCCGAGGCCTGTCGTTATGTCTGCTAGGGTACAGCAATATTTTCCCTTAAAGTTGTTTAACGGTCCTATGAAGTCTATTTGTAGGATTCTATTAAAATCCATTCAGTGTCCTATTATCCCTTGGTAATTGTGTGTTAATCTTGTCATAGCCTTTGGGCAATTGTTGCAACTATTGATTGCTTTCCTTATTGTCTGCCATGTTATCTTAAGATTTCTTTTATCGAACCAACTTTTTAGTGCATGTGTACCTATGTGTCCTAACTGCTCATGGATTTTCAGTATCTCTTCTGTACTTATAGGTATGTCCTTAGTTGATGGTCTTACCTGTATCCATTTTCTCTGTATTTTACCTTTTCCTGTTTCTGGATCAATGTTTGCCTTCCATGCACCTTTTAATTTTATACTTAATGCTGAAGCTAGTTTGTCTACTACTTCATTGTTTTTACTTGTCTCATCCTCTTTCTTGGTATGTGCATCTACATGGTATACTATGATTTTGATTAGTCTGCTTGCTGCATCCAATTCCTGCCATGCTGCCTTTGACCATATGTCTTTACCATTAATTTTCCATCCATTATTTCTCCATTTACCTGACCATACTGCTATGCCATTTGCCACACACCATGAATCGGTGTATAAATATATTTGTTTATAATTGTCCTTTATGGTTTGTCTTATCGCCAATAGTGCGGCTATAACTTCTGCATGTTGGGCTGATTTATCAGTGCCCTGGTCTGTAATGACCATTCCATCCCCAGGTCTATAGGCGGCTGCTTTCCATCTCACTTTGTTGTTCACCGTAGTTGCTGATCCATCAGTGAACCAGGCATTAACCAGGGAGGGATCATACTCTCTAGTCCCCCAATGGCCCATTGGTACCTGTTTCTGGGGAGGGGTTGAGGTTGGGAAAATGTATCCCTCTGGAGTCATGGGCCTGTCGGACTGAAGTATTGACTCCGATACCGCTGGTACCGACCCCTTTGCTGACAGAGGTGTTGATCGAAGGAACTCCTGAAGGTACCATTTCCATTGAAGTACCTTTCCTTCCATGGGTAGTCCAGCCCATGCCTCTCCTGGTGCCTTTACCCAGTCCAAAATGGGTATATGTGACCGGAGAGTCACATGGTTCTCTTTGAGCAGTGAGTGGATTGTCCTGAATGCCTCGTAGGCTGTCCATATGGTTCTTTCGAACAGCGAATATTTGTTCTCTGACCATGGGAATTTCTTGCAGTAGAAGCCTATTGGTGTTTCCCTGTCTTTATTTCTTGAAAATATATTCCAATTACCATAGCCCTGCGTATACAAGATGTCCACAAATACGTGGTCACCGGGCTGTATATAATATAGGTGGCTGTACTGGTTTATATATTCCAGTACCAGTTTAATGGCATTTTCACAGTTTTGGTCCCATTCAAAATCCTGTGCTTTTTTTGTTATTTTATATAAAGGCTGTAATATGATCTGTAGGTATGGGATATGTTGCCTCCAATATGCAAATAGGCCAATTAGATGTTGTACCTCAGTTTTATTCTGGGGTCGCTTAATTTGTTTTAATTTATCTATTACTGTTTCGGGTATTGTTGGTCCTTCTGTAGTCCAATGTACCCCTAAGAATTTTACTTCTGTTCCTGCTTTATTTACTTTTTCTAGGTTTATAGTCCATCCTTCATTTCTTAAATGTTGAATTAGTTTCTCTAATGTACTTTGTACTTTTTCAGTGGCTTGTCCTACTATCATTATATCATCTACATAGGTATATATGTTACATTCTGATTCTGGTTCGAAGTTCTTTAATGTAGTTGTTAAGGTGTTGTCTGCAATAATAGGACTGTTCAAATACCCTTGAGGGAGTCTCAAGAATTGATATTGCTGTCCTTGCCATGTAAATGTAGTAAGTTCCCTAGATGTTGGGTGTAATGGGATTCCAAAGATCATATCACTTAAGTCTATAGTTGCCATTGCCTTTGGAGCTGAATTTTTAATTCTAAGAAAGATGTCTTCCACATCGGGAAGTTGTCCTGGAAGTTTGGGTGTTTTTTCATTTATTCTCCTGAAGTCAACTGTAAATCTCCATTTGCCATTAGGTTTCAACACCGGCCATACCGGGCTGTTATAATTAAATGATTGAGATTTCTCTATAATGCCTTCTTTTAGCAAAGTTTGTATAGTCTCTGTTATTTCCTTAATACCTCCTTTGATAGGGTATTGTGCCGTGAAGGTCGGGGGTGTGTGTGGTAATTTAATAGGTTGTATTTTTACTTCTGCTAGATTACATCTGACCTTAGCTATTCTCTTATTATTTAGAAAGTCTGGGAATAATTTTCTTATTTCTTTAATGCCTAGGATATTACAGGGTGCATTGAAACTAGCTGCTTCAATCTCATATTCCTTATTATATAATTTGAGTCTTAATTTTATTACTGGTACTTCTGTTTCTGCTGCTATTCCCTGTATTATAACCCTTTTGTCAGTTTTAAAATGTTCTGTAAATTCCGTTATTATACTAATTTCAGAACCTGTATCTATTAGCCATTTTACTATTCTCGGCCCTTTGTTAGTTATTATAGGTATAGCTACGAATGGTCTACCAGCCGGGTTGATCCGGTCCATCTTGGTATGTAGCGTCTGGGGGGTCCTGCTCTTGGGGGCCTGTAGTTGTTCTGATTGAAAAATTTTGGTCTGAAATTTGGTTTGAAATTTCGATTGCCTAAAAAAAGTTTTGGTTGATATGTCTGTCTCCATGGGTTGCTCTGTGTCTCTCTCCATGGGATATTTTTCCTTCCTGTCAACCTTCTAATCGGATTCCATGGTTTATTTGCATTCTGTCTTATGGGCATTTGAGTCGGTTTTCCAAATGGTCTTATGTTTGAAAACCGTGGTGTAACTTTCTTCTTGTCCTGTTTCTTATTAACATTAAATGATACTACCTTGTCTATGTCCATTTCCCTGTAAGATTTAAAGAATTCCATGGCATCTGAGATGGTTTGACATGCTTGCAGGGGTCCAGCTAGGCTCATTTTAAGGTGTGCTGGAGCTCCTTTAATAATGATCTTTTTAAATTGTGGTGTAAAAGGTGCAGCTTGAGGTGTGGGTACCTGGTTGTATATGAAATATAATATACCTAATTTTCTACATTGTTTTATGGCTTGTGCGTATGTTGTCCACTGTGCTGCTGATTCAAATTGAGTGAGGTCTAGTGTTGGAAATGCAAATCTCCAAGCTGCAGTAATCCAATCTAATAGTGGATGTGTATCGCCTTTTGATGTCTCAATTACATGCTCTAGAGCTTCCGATACTGAGGGGTTCTCTACTATGTTTCTGATCTTTCTCATTTCTAGATCAGTTAACATGACTGTGTCAGCTCCCTTTTCCCACAGTCGGCACATATATTCTGCATCTTTCTGTCCATTTTGGGCATAATCTTTCCGTAATTCTGAGATCTCCTGAGGAGTATATGGCCTGATTTCCTCAAACTTCGTTCCCATTTCAAATTTGGGATGATTACTACCTCCTCCAGTGCTGAAGGGGTTCAGAGCTGATATAGTACTTCTAATAGGAGTTCTCTTACTTTGGGTAGAGACAGGAAATGATGGTACGGTGTTACATCCGTTCCATCCAGGAGTAGCGCTACGCTCCTGTTCCTTCCTCACTATGTTTAAGGCTAGCCTTTTGCCCATTAATCTGTCCTTATCAATATCCTGCACCGTTTTCATAAGCAGTGCGGTAGTTTGTGCCTTGCTACATCCCTCTAATTCTTGTTCTACCACATCCGGATTTGTTAATGTGTTAGTCACATTTACTGATTTCATGCCGGCCTTATTTTTAACCTTGGAGGCTACTTTCCCCCACTGTTCTTCAACCTCATCTTGATATTCTCTACCTGTCACCGGGGAGATGTAAGTCTTCCTAAATTTCTTAATTAATCTATTCATTGTAAGTGGTATACCAAGCCGTACAAAAATTTAATTAATTTTTTCCTACGGTACCACTCCCAGTCACTAATTCGTTTAGACTGATTTAAGGAATCATTTATCAATTTTTCAAATTTTAAATCCGCAATCCTTTCTATCCTTTTGGCCAGCCAGCGCCTCATTTAGCTCTTTCTCAGCACCTTCCGCTCTTCCCCAGGAGTCTGGGTTGGCATCAAGGTGTCCGGTATTCTTTCGGTACTCCGCACCCTTAGGGAGGGTGGTGTTTCCCGTCTGCTTCTGATACTCTCTCTCCTACCAGTTCTTCCTCCTTGGACCTTCAGATTTTCTTTAGGTCCTCAGAGTTGACTTCGAGGAGTTGATTTCTCAGAGCGGCTTTGAGGTCGCTTGCTAGTTTATTTGGTTTCCTGTAATTTGTTACTCCACCAGAGTAATAGCCAATTCCTTTGTATTACTTATTTTACATTCCTCAGTGCTCAGTGGTCAAGGAGGCCTTAAGCCCAAAATCCTGCTGACTACGCCAACTGTAGCGAGCACATACCCCAGTTATGGGGGAGGAATAATCACTCTTGATTCAGACTTGGTATAACACTCATTTATTCACACAGTAAGATTACAAGCAGTATTCATCCTGTCTTCCAAATGGAAGCAGGAGTACCTCTCTGGATATACAGGTCCGGACTCGCCACTTCTGTTCCTCTGGATCTTGGGTCAGCCTTCCTCAGGTCAGCCACGTCTGCACTGGGCACAGGATCTCACTTCTCTGGCAGAGGAGAGTCGTCTCACGCGAGGGCCTGACGAGCTCTGTTGGTCGGGTCTGAGGCTTCATCTTTTATATTCTTTCCTGGCTAGGTTTCTAGTCTTATCCCTACTTTCACACATAGTCTATAGCTTATCACTACTCCATTTGTGGTTTACTTACATCATTCTATTGCTTATCACTCCTGACCAGGGTTGTTCACCCTAGGCCTTACATGTGTTCCTTACAATACCTTTAATTGTAGCATTCAAGAGGAAGAGGCACATGGAACTCTGTGAGTTCAAGGCCAGCCTGGTCTAGAGAGTGAGTTCAAAGACAGCCAGGGCTACACAGAGAAACCCTGTCTCCAAAATCAGAAAAAAAAGAGAGAAGTAACGATAGCTTTCATTTATTGATTGTTTGCTAATTGTTAGGCCTGTCTGATCTATTTAAATATTTGTGTCAAGTCTGCAGAATTCCGGTCTTACAGATGCAGCTCTTGGGGTTACAGCAGTTGTGTAGCTTGTCCCAGTTTGTACAGAGAGCAGGGGTGCTGGCTGAGAACAGGCCTTTCTGATGTACTCTTACTTACACTATGCTAGAGAAATAAGAGTTTTAACATTTTAGATACATAAAGATGTCAACCAGAAACAAAATCATGAGAAGATGCTTTGAGATGGTGCCACTCAAATGGTCTTTTATTTTTAAATCACGTTTTATTATAGAATTTTATGGGTTGCAGAAGTAGTAGCCTTGTGGTTTTTTTTAAACATCTTAGATGTTGTAAAAAGGTTGAAAAATTAATTACTAGTTCTTATTGTAAGAATCTTACAAATGTACATAAGATTACTTAATCATCACATGAAATGTATTTTATATTCTTCCCTTGAGGGTTTACAGTAGTCATTACACTGCATATTAGGCAATTCTCCCCATTCATGGCTGTGTCCTGTAACTGTGTACTAGCTGAATTAGTTTAAAGTAGTTGCCTGGTGATAGAAGGGCAGGAAGGAGAGACTGGTCCACATGGTGAGGAGGCCTGCATAGACCCGTGCCACCCAGTTGTAGTGGATGGTTGTTTGAACCATGCCCTGAAGCATCGCCCCTAGTGAGGTCACATGTAACTGTTAAGTCTGCCTATGACCTTGAGGTGCATGCCCCTAGGGCATGGCTGCTGGGGGACACTTAAGATCTAGGATGCTCTACAGGCTCTCTCTTCACTACCTCATGGTTTTGGGTGTTGAGATCTTGGACTAGGCAGATCAGCGTGGGACATAGTTCAATTTTCCCAGAACCCTACGATAAATCTCCCATGGTTGTGAGTTAACCCCCAAAGAAATTCCTTTGCTCATTAAATAGACTCTGGATTAACCCAGTCTTTGTGATCTTCCTGTCCCTAGTCTGGGTGGCTGGGCTGCCAAGGTCAGAGTGGCCTGGCCAGGTAGTCCTTCAGGCCTTCCTTTCATCTGACCCAACCTTGGTCTGTGTCATCTCTGGTGGTCCCAGCCTAGCTCTGGATACCCAAGACTCTTTGCTGTACATATGTGAGACTTTTAAAATTTCTTGTGAAGATGATATAGTATTTTTCGTAACTGTGTCTGTGTTTATGTGTGAGGAACTGCAGGCTTGCTATGCATGTGCATGGAAAGCTGATTCCTATAGACTGGTAGCCTGCTCCTTTCTCTGTGCCCCTTGCCTGAGGAAGCTCGCTGGGGATCCAGCTTCTGAGAGGCACATGTCCCTCCCCGCCCCCTTCACCCTACACTTGTTCCAGCTCTTTGAAATAGTTTTTGTGAAGCTGAAAGTGCAATTCAGTAATAAAATGTGTCAACTTTGTGAACAACAGCCTAGGCTCTGCACCACATGTGCAAGGGAGAAGCTTTGGGTCCTGGCTCTGCTGGGCTGGCTCAGGACCTCTGGAAGAGCAGTCGGTGCTCTTAACCTCTGAGCTATCTCTCCAGTCCCTTCTTTCTTTTTTAAACTTATTTTATTTTTTATTTTCTGTGCATTGGTGTTTCTGCTTGAATGTCAAAATCAACAGAATGACAAGAATTTGTACAATTCTTTTGCATATTGATGGTTTAGAGTCCCTGATAGAAAGATAGAGCTAGCAGATTAGATTTAAAATCTCTATCACCCTACTTTCCCTGCTTCTACACCACCCACACCTCCCATGGTGTGTGGTGATACAATGTAGATATGAAGATGAAGATGAGTATGCAGTCACTTAACATTGCTACCCTACTGTCTACTCAGCCTGTTTAACCAGCCTTTAAGATAATAGTGCAATGATGGACCTCACTTGCCTTGGATTTTCCATTCAATCAGCTTTTCCATCCTATGCTACTGTGTAGCTACAATCTTAAGTTATGCACTCTTCTATGCTCTTGACCCAGATAATGCATGTGTATCATTTGCCAAAAACAGTAAATACAGAGTTTAAAAGCAACCTTTTAAAATCCACCAGGAAGGTTGAATGTAACTTTTCTGAATGATGGATGATAAAAAAGTGTTATATTCTGGTTCAGTTGGCACCAGTGACTTAATCCCTTGTAAAACTCTGTTGGAGATTTCTGCAAAGCACCCCATTCCTTCTCTTTGTGATACTTTCTGTGCAGTTTAATAATTGTAGAATGAGAGGCCCTTTGTGAGGAAGATGAAGACACACGGAGCACGAGATAAATAATTTAAATTTAGACTTCTCTTGGTTAAATGACTCTAAGGAGAAGTTGCTTTATCTCTTTCCTTAAAGTGGCACTGATGCATTATTGGCGACTCAGAGTTAATCACTAATGCATTTAGTCCACATAACTCTGCTTTTCTGGGTCTGTTCAGAGTTCCAACTTTAGGCAGAGATACCCAGAGCCAGTTTTTTCACCTCTCACTCCACACTTATAGACACCCCTCCACCCAGGACTGGCCCCAGGAACAAGACCACATGGAGCCAGACACACTTGAGAGGCTCCCAGAGTCAGTTCCTTTTCCCATGGGAATTATTCTTCTGACATAAGGTTAGTAGTACCTAGTTATATATAAAGACCTAAAGATAAACTGAACAGCAAACAAAACAACCTAATTTAAAAAGAGGCCATAAGCCGGGCAGTGGTGGCGCACGCGTTTAATCCCAGCACTCAGGAGGCAGAGCCAGGCAGATCTCTGTGAGTTCGAGGCCAGCCTGGGCTACCAAGTGAATTCCAGGAAAGGCGCAAAGCTACATAGAGAAACCCTGTCTCGAAAAACCAAAAAAAAAAAAAAAAAAAAAAAAGAGGGCATATAAGCCAGGAGACGGTGGCGCATACCTTTCATCCCAACAACTCGAGAGGCAGAGGCAGGCAGATCTCTGAGTTTGAGGCCAGCCTGGTCTACAGAGCTAGTTCCAGGACATCTAGGGCTGTTACACAGAGAAATCCTGTCTCAAAACAACAACAACAACAACAAAAATGGGGCATATAACTAAACAAAGAGCTTTCAAATGATAAAATACAAATGGCTGAGAAACACTTAAAACATCCTTGACCACCAGGGAAATGAAAATGGAAACTTCTTTGAGTAGAATGGCCCATCCAGAATGGCCAAGATCAATGAAAGAAATGACAGCACATGCTGGTGAGGATGTGGGGAAAGAAGAACACTTCTTCATTGCTGGTGGGAGTGCAAACTAGTCCAGACACTATTGAAATCAGTGTGGAGGTTTCTCAAGGCTGAAAATAGATATACTTCAAGATACAGCTCTAGCACTCGCAGACATATACACACAGGACTCTCCCTCTTTCTACATAAATACTAGCACATCAATATTCATTGCTGCTCTCTTCATAATAGCCAGATATTGGAAACAGTTTATGTTGGGGACCAAATCCGGACAGCTGTGTCCTGAACTTTGTCAAGCTTTGACAGGAGGTTCCTGGCCTAACCACAGGATATATGACTAGATAAACTTTCTGGAGCCTGTGCTAATTGGCCAGCTGCAGGGGCCTGGGATCAAAGCAACCTCGCCCTGACCCCTCCCTTAGGAATTTTCCATTCTTCTCTCCCTGCTTCCCCTGCTCCCCCTCCCTGCCTGAAGCCCTGCTTATAAGCCTCAACACCCAGTCAATAAAGGAGACCTCAACGCAACTCAGACTGACTCTGTCTTTCTTTATGCGCCTGGTCTCCTTTCTCTCTCGCCCCCATTGATCTTTCAGGAGGTGCCTCCTCGGGTCTCACCCAATAACCTGGCCCACCGGACGGGTCAAGTTTAGATGTCTATCAAGAGAGGAATGGATAATGGAAATGTGGTACATTTACAAAATGGAATATTATTCAACTGTTTACAAAAAGTGAAATTATAATATTTGCCGGTAAATGATGGAGTTGGAAACAATCATTCTGAGTGAGGTAACCAAGACCCAGACAAATAACGCATTTTTCCTCTTATACATAGATGCTATCTTCTAAACCTTTAGGATAGCCACAGAGGTCAGGTATCTGCTAAAGGGCCAGTGGGGAGGAAGCTCGGCCAAGACCAGGAAGTTGAATGAAGTGTTACAAAGGGATAAGGGGGAAATTAGATCAGGAGGAGTCCATGGAGAGGTAGGTGGAGGGCAGAGGAAAGGAGGGCATATAGGCAGTGTGGTGGTTTGAATAAGAATGGCCCCCATAGGCTCAAATATTGAATACTTAGTCATCAGGGAGTGTCACTATTTGAAATGATTAGGAGGTGTAGCCTTTTTGAAGTAGGTGTAGGCTTGTTGAAGAACTGTGTCCCTGGGAGTGGGCTTTGAGGTTTCAGAAGCCCAAGCCAGGCCCAGCGGTTCTCTCTTCCTGCAGCCTGCTGATATGGATGTAAAACTCTCAGCTCATTCTCCAGTACCATGTCTGACTGCATTCTGCTATGCTTCCTGACATGATAACAATGGAGACTAAACCTCTGAAAGTGTAATCCAGCCCCAATTAAATGCTTTCCTTTATAAGAGTTGTAATGCTCATAGTGTCTTTTCACAGCAATAGAACATTGTCTAAACCAGGGAGGTTGAAAAGCTATATGGATGCCCGGAACTGTAGAAGTTTTCTGAAACATACACACATATAAAGGTTGTTTAAATGTGATTACTATGTAATAGGGGAGACTACTAGACATCCTATGTTATAAAATAAAACTTCCAGGACTAGAAATGTGTTACATCTTGTTGAGTTGTTGGCTAAGGAGTCACACAGTACAGCCCCCAAATATCACAGGTTATTACTTATGTTGTTGCTCAACCTGACAGTAAGGCCCAATTGCTGAAGATACCATACAGTTAAGTCTCCATGTACTTAAGTCACCAAACATGTAGAAATTGAGCTCAACTAGAGACTCCAGTACTACTGACTAGTTAGGGTACTGTCAGAAGGTACCAAGAATACCAACTTCACATTCTCCAGGCCACACAGGACCTGGATTTCCCTGCCCAACATGCGTGGGAAGGGTAGGAAATCAGCAGCCTATGCTGCAGACTGTCTGCAGCCTTCTGTGTGCAAATGCTGAGCCCCACCCCCACCCGCAGCTTGCTACTCTAAAATCAGAGACTGGGTCTGGATACTTGCATAATGGTTAAAAACTAGCTCCATTTCAAACTGAGTTTCAAACTAAGTTACTGTGTAAAAAAGAAAAACCTAGGAGTCACCAAGACCTTATTCTCAGCCTAAGGATTAACCACAGGATGCCTGGGTTACAACTGTAAGTCATTTCTGTCAGTAGCTGAGTCTTGACAGCAATCTAAAGGGAAGATGGATCTCAGAGGCACCTGGCTCATTTCTCAAAATTGTTCCCGGTTCCCCATATTGTGTAATTGTTATCTTAAAGGATTAATCATTCTGCTTCTGTAATCTCGCTTCACCTCTGTTTGCTCAGAAAACAAAAACAAAAACAAAAACAGGATATTGCCTCATGTAGCAAAAATACCCCCAGAGTTGAGACAATTGTGGTTTGTGTCTTTAAAAATTCCATCCCCTCTCTTCCCCTTTTTCAGCAGCTCTCAGATTGTCAAAGGCTCTTGTAGATGTAACCAACTGTCTTATTAAATAAGAACCACAGAACCAATGCAAAGAAGAAAGCCAAGAGGTCAGAGCTAAGAGCTAAAATCTCACCCTTCCTACTGTGTTAAAGTCTTTATATAGAGTTTCTGTTCTGCCTTCTCATTGGTTGTAAACCCAACCACATGACCGCCTCATCACGGCCTGTCTGTATAGACCTCCAGGTTTTCTATGGTTGGTACTGAGGTTAAAGGCGTATGTCTCCAATGCTGGCTGTATCCCTGAACACACAGAGACTTACCCAGCTCTGCCTACCAAGTGCTGGGATTACAAGCGTAAGCCACCTCTGCCCTGCTTTCCTATGGCTTGCTAATAGCTCTGACTCCTGGGCAACTTTATTTATTAACATACAAATAACATTTTAATACAAATAAAATATCACCATAGGCTCTTGTGGCAATGTTGCTATAAATAAATTTGTATTGTATCAATCTTTTAAATTAAAAGAAGTTTTGTCTGGTGGGCTCGGCTGAGGGTCACACATGGACGATGGGCACAAGGGCCAACTGTTAGAGGGAGACAGAGCAACACTGCCACAGGTGAGGACAGTGGACTGAGAAGGGATGCAGAGGAATAGAGACCCCAGGGTGCACAATTCTGTGTGGCAAGGGCTAATGGGCCCTGGAGCCTGGATTCCTAGTTTTGCAGGAGTTTGCAGAGTAACAACTTGTTTATTGTTGTCAGGAAGTCTAGTCCAGTGGGTTGGGAGGACTAAAAGAATACAATGAAACATTCAGTTAAAAGTCTTCCAAAGCTTGCTTAACTAACTACACAAAATCCTAGAAAAACTGAGGAGAGGGTTTAGAGTAAATGGATCCCAAACACCATAATTAAATTTCCCTTAATTTTACTAGTTGGGGTTAAAAAAAAAAACTTAGGGAAGATACATTTGTCAGGTAGGAGGGCTCTGCAGCCAGGGAGGAAAGAGGAGGGAGGGACCACAGAAGGTGGGATGGTCTGGTGCCCTGGGGCAGGTACTTGTGCTCCCGACCCCCTACTGCATGCTCTGGTAAACACACAACTCTCCTCCCACAGACTCCAGAGTGGAACCCTCCCATTGGCCAAGGAGCCAGGCCTTGGGTATATAACATGCTCACACCTGGTGCTTGAGGATTCCACTACCATCTCCAGTCATGGGAGCCCTGGCCTGCTTGCCAGTGCTGTGCATAGTGGTTGGGGCCAGAGTTGCCTCCCGGCCTCCTAGCACAGAGCTTGTGAGGGGAGAAGCAGGTATGGACTGACTCAAGATTCCTGACAGCAGGGTGGGATGTGTTGGGGGTATGGTGGTGGCCATCAGAGGCTTTGGGAATGGCAAACAGCCCTTGAGTGAGTAGGGGTTGTTAGGTTGAGTAGCACCATGGGCAACAGTGAGTTTGGTTTAACCCATAACCAACAGATTGCGATGTGGTAGTGTATGAGGTGTCTGGGGCCTTGGTGCCACTACCCAAGTGGGAGGCAACCCAGGGCGTGGTTCACAGTGCAGGGAGCCGCTGAGTTCCTCAGCCTAAGCATTCAGGAGGGCCGTTTGCTAAGTTTCCATAATTCCCATCGTTGACCAGAAGTGTCTTCTGTTGGTTTCCAAGGCCTCCAGGACAGTTCTTGCTCAGCTTCAGCCAAAATGAAGGCTAGAGTTTGGGGGTGGGCTGGAGTACCCTGACCAAAGCTTAGCTTCTGTCACCCAGTGTCTCACATGACAAGGTGACAGCTTCAGGGCCTCCATTCCTCTCTTTGCCTATAGGTGTCTTGAGGGTTGGTCTCTCAGAGGCACATCTCTGTAGACTACACTCCGGGAGGTGACGGGCAGGTGTCCCAAGAGCCCAGCATCAGCTATGCAGCCTGGCTGGCCAGCAAGTTCTGATGGGACACTGAATTCCATCAAACTAGGCTCGAGTGTGAGGCTTGACCCCTCCCCCCTTAGGTAAATATGTGTATACAGGCTCTCCCTAACCTCTGCTCCCCTATGCCTGGCTCTAGCATGGCAATGCGGGCCAATGGCCTGATATTGCCACACCAAGAATGGTGAGCTGTTGCCCACTGAGCAGGTGTCCCAGCAGCCATTCCTTTGAACCTTGGTGTTTGTACCCCGGTGGCCCAGCTCCCTGCTGCCTCCCCAGTCCCCCACTGCCCGCATCCATGGCAGCTCAGCCTCCCCAGGAGGTCTGAGTAGGGCTGCAGTACCTGCTAGATGAGGCAGCTTGGTTCTCCCAGCTCCCCTAATACTCTTCCTTCCTCAGCAGCTGCGGCTCCTGCAACTTTTTTTTCTTTTCTTCTTTTTTTAATTAATGGAAGTGTGCTGGAAGGTTGAGCGTGCGTGTCATTCGGCTGTCTTGACAGCAGCTGTCAGGAGGTCAGCCTATTCTGAGCATCAGCTTGCATGGAGGTGCTTCCTCAGGAGCCAAATGGCCACTGACCGGGGACCATATTAATGTTAGGCGAAGACATTGCTCCCTGTGTCTAGTGTCAGTGATCTCAGGTCAAAGGGGATGCAGATGCTGTCTGTGCTCCAGGCAGTGAAGGTGGACTGGCCGGACATGCACCAGCTCTTTCCCACCCAGGGAGTTGACAGGCCAATAAATTTAATCCTTTTCCTTAACTAGATGGGTCTTGTAGTGAAAATACAGACATGGTTGGCACTCTCTCTGGAGCATAAATTACCAAGCAAGAGCTGGCTGGACCTAAGGGCTGTGGGTCAGGGCTAGGCCCCAGCCACACTGGCCACCCCTGGTAGGTAGGGCAAGCTGGATTTGTGTGCTCAGTAGGGGGAAGTAGTAGCTACAGTGGTTCTAGAGCTTCCCAATGCTATGACCCTTTAATACATTTCTTCATGTTGTGGTGACCCCCAACCATAAAACTATTTCATTGCTATTTCTTTCTCCCCCCCCCCCCCCCGAGACAGGGTTTCTCTGTGTAGCTTTGCGCCTTTCCTGGAACTCACTTGGTAGCCCAAGCTGGCCTCGAACTCACAGAGATCCACCTGGCTCTGCCTCCCAAGTGCTGGGATTAAAGGCGTGCATCACCACCGCCCGGCCATTGCTATTTCTTAACTGTGATTTTGCTAGTGTTATGAATTGTAATCTAAAATATCTGTGTTCTCCAATGCTCTGAAGGCTCATGGGGGTGTGAGCCTTCCATTAGCCTGTGATCTGACACTACCTCCTCAGGGTGTACCATATTCTGTGTTGTCTCAAGCCCCATCCTACACTGTCCTTCTCTTGTTCCCTGCATGACTCATGACACAAATGCTTTAGGCCCTGTGACCCTGGAATGGGATCACAGGGTTGGATCTGCCGTTGCCTGAGTCCCCCAAAGTCTAGGTGTCTGGGCTGTGCTGGCTCCTGACAGACAGATCAAATGTCAGCTCAGCTGATTCAGGGCCATTTCCAGTCCCCACTCCCTATCTCCAGCAATCTGGCTCTCCATGGGGCTGGCCTGGGGGATGCTGCGTCTTCCCCTAGTCACTCTCCTGCTCTGGGTACTTGTGGGAATAGCTTGACCTTTTTGTCCTGCCCTGCCTAAACTGGAATTAACTGGCTGTTGCCTTAGGGCCACAGTTGCACTGAGGCTACTGACTAGACTGTTGTTGGTCTTCTGTGATGCCTCATGCAGCTTCCAGCCTTCATTGCCCCCATAGGATGAGGCAGCAGGACTGGAGAGCTGGCTAGAAGGGCCCTTGATGGGAGGTCCACCCAGGAACAGGCTGAAAGCTGTGGCTCTGTGTGACTTCATGGAGTCCCACATTGGGGACAGTCCCTCTGGCTGTCAGAATCCTGGTGTACTTTGGATCTGTGGGATGACTCTGGGATAGGCCAACTGGGACTGGTGTGGCCTGAGTGGGCATTGAATCTAGGCTGTGCATCCACAGAATTGCAAGTGACAGTGTAACCAGTCCATCTGTATCTCTGGAAGGAGGTCTGATCAGCAGGACTACCTGCCCCTGTCCTGGGCCCTGTGCCAAGCTGCTCCTGTGATGGGCATTGTTGGGTCCTAGCAGGAAGGTCTAGGTGTGATTGCCAGCTGGTGGTGTGTCCCTAAGTGTGAGGCCTTTGGGTCTCCTCATAAGCTGGACACCATCTGAGTAGGGGAGAGGTGTATGTATGGCCACCTGTGTCTAACCACCCGAGGGGCTACATTACTCCAGTTTCTTAACCCTCAGGATAGGTGGCTATCTCCACTTGGCTGTGATTCTAGCTCCAATTGGCTCACATGGCCACTCTGATGTCCCCTGGCAACGCATGGTCCTCATTTGTGAAATGGGGGTCCCAGGTCCTCAGACACCCCATGAGCTCATATGGACCTACCCTAGACTGCCGACCTGAGTAATATCCAGACTGCTGTCCTTAATGTTTGTCTGTCCTATTTTCCTAACTGGCTGTTGTATCTAGTGGGCATATAAGCTGCAAGTCACAGACTGCCTCGGTCCAAGGCCCCAAACTAGTATACTTCTGCTGCTGGTGGAAGTGTGTGAATAGAACTCTCTTGGTGTATGCAATCAAGTGCCTTGCATTCTTGAATGACCCTGTGTCTTCCCTCCTTTCTTTCTTTCTTTTTTTATTTTTGTGTGTTTGTTTCTTTGTCTTTATTTTTAATTTTCAAGACAGGGTTTCTCTGTGTACCTCTGGCTGTTCTGGAACTCACTCTGTAGATCAGGCTGGCCTCAGATCCAGAGATTCACATGCCTCTGCCTCTTGAATGCTTGGTTTAAAGGTGTGCAACACCACCCAGCATTCTTCTCTCTTTTCTTTTTTTTTTTTTTTTTTTTTTTTTTTTTGGTTTTTCGAGACAGGGTTTCTCTGTGTAGCTTTGCGCCTCTCCTGGGACTCACTTGGTAGCCCAGGCTGGCCTCGAACTCACAGAGATCCGCCTGGCTCTGCCTCCCAAGTGCTGGGATTAAAGGCGTGCGCCACCACCGCCCGGCTCTTCTCTCTTTTCATTTATTTTTATTTTGTTCATGACACAGTCTCACACTAGCCCAGGCTAGCCATGAGCTCGTGTCAATCCTTCTGACTCAGGCTTCTGAGTGTATGAGTCACCACACCAGATGTCTGATTCCTCTCCATCAAACTGTGTTAGAATAAGATGTGAGTTGGGTGCTAAGAACGCAGTGAAAGGGCTCCCTATCCTTTCTCTGAGCTTTGATCCAGAGGCCAGAGAACGACGGCCTGTCTCTCACTTGTTTTTTCCCTTCCTGTGAGCTAAGGATTGGTTGTACATTTCCAAATAGTGGAAGGATCAGAGGAAGAAAAATGTGGGTCTTTTTTGCTGGTGCTGGGAATGAGCTTAAGACTTCAGATATTCCAGGCAAGTGATGTACCCTAGAACTGCCCCCACCCTTCAGGACACTTTGAGATCTTCCAGCCACTAGGAGGGCTGCTGTGCTTCTTCTGTGTCATCTTTGGAAGACTGTCGGCAGCGATAAGTTTGCTGCCTTCATCTTAAATGCCCTTTTCTGTCCTGTCCCAGTTATGCTGTGTTTGCTTAAGTTGTTTGTGTGAAAATGTGCAGTTGGGTTCTTGAAAGTGCTGGGGTTCAGTTCCCCTGTGTTTTTTCCTGTTTGGAAAACAGTGTCCGGCTTACCTCCGGATACAGAGTAACCATTCCTTGACCCCTGCTGTTAGAGGGGTGTATAAGCCCATGTTTGTGTGAACAAAGAGCTTTGCTGATGAACGGAGACTGGGTGTCCTGAGTGCTGTTTAACCTCAGCGTCCCTCGCCAGATTTCCTGCTCCAGCTGAGTGGGTCGAGGCAGAAGACAGCTTCCTCCTGCAGGACAGAGCCAGAAGGCTTAGCACAGACCATTGACAGAGCTGAGATGCGGATGTCACTGGACTCTTACTGAAATAGTTTGCCCACTCCTGGTTTGAACGTAGTCCGTCCAGACCCCAAGCCCCAGGAGCATGCCCCTCACTTGCCTGCCATGGCCTTTGCTAGTGTGTTTGCAAAGTAAAGTGTGGGCTTTCACTTACTACTTGGGAGACTCTTTCACAGCTTTCCAATTCATCCACAGAGGTCCCAGGGCCTGAGCCTCTCCAGCAGGAGCAGGTGGCCTTTGGCAGTGGGGACACCGTGGAGCTGATCTACTGTCTTCCTGGAGGAGCCTCCACAGGCTGAACTGTTTGGTCTAAGGATGGCACAAGGCTGGCAGCCTCCCACCGCATCCTGGTGGGGCCCCAGAGGCTACTAGTGCTGAATGCCTCCCGTGAGGATGCGGGGGTCTACATCTGTCATCAGCAGCTCCCTCGGGGTATGAGGTACCGTTTTACTGTGCGTGTGACAGGTAAGTGCTTGGTGGCTGAGGCTGCCAAATGTGTTGAGCAGCTGCATGGCCAGGGAGGTCAGGGCAGTCCTAGGCAGGGTGGATGGAGTATCTCTGGCTCAAGAGTGTTGTTGGCTGTAGACAGAGAGTAGAGGATACCCTCAAGGATGTGCTGTCTGAAGGAGTGGTGTTGCAAAGGAAGGATCCTGAAGGCAGGGAGCAGTGGGCCCTGAAGGTGGAGAGCAGTGAGCTCTAAAACCAGGGAGCAGCAGATCTCTGGATGTGGTAGTGTCACAGGACCACTGCTTGCTTATAACTGTTGCAGATGCTCCAGCCTTAGGAGACGATGAAGATGGGGAGGATGTGGCTGATGACACAGGTGAGATCAGAGTCTAGGCACACTGAGCTAGTCAGGGTCAGGCTGCTTCCTTCCTGTAGGCTGGTTGTCAGAGGACACTGGGACAGGTGGACAGTGCTCCAGGAGCAGTGAGAGGGCAGGGCAGCCCTGTAGGAATTTTGGTGTGGACTCTGGTGGGAAGGAGCATCACAAGTGCCAGCAAGCCAGGCAGGGAGCTGAGGTTGCCACTGATGAGTAAGTAGATGCAAGGATTAAGGGGACTAGTGTCTACTTCAGGCCAGCAGGAGGGGAGGAGTACCATGCTGAGGCTTATGTTGTAAAGGGGGCATCACAGATTGGGTGTGAGTAATGAGGGCACATGGATGGCAGTGCCCATATTATGGCCTAGAACTATGGCAGGAGAGAGAGAAAGTATGTGTGTACATGAAGGCCATCCTGGGTCCAGACATTGTATGTGGAGGTGGCTATGACTCTGAGACTAGGCTGGTGTTGACTGAGTACACAACCATCTGTGGCCTTCTGGGGTAGAGTGGGAAAGGTGTTGAGAATCAGAGAGACAAAATTATTGGGAAAAAAGGGTAATGAATTTATGAGTGTGTGTGGGTGAGGAAAGCAGGTATAAAGGCTTGTATGAGATTTCAGAGTGGAACCCTCATGGAAATGGACTTGGATTCTAGGACTGAAGCCAACAAAGGGTAATAGTCCTGAGAAGTGGGTTGGCTTCTCGTTTCCCCTTTCCCTTTGGCTACCAGGTTGTTCAGAGCAAAATTTCTAGCCCAGTTGCTCTATAGCTCCTGCCCCAACCACATTACCAGTGCCTTTGCCCTAAGTTCATGTTGGTTGTGTTTAGTATTTATGCCCCACATAGGCTTAGGTAAGGTGCCAGATGGGTCTCCTTCTTGACCTTGCCTGGCAGCGGGCAGCATTAAGTCACTGAAGTCTCCCAGTGTGGCTGTCATCTGTGAAGCCCATTGGCCACACTTGGAGCCTGCGAGGGCAGCTCAGAGCTAGGAGAGGCCCCTCACCAGTGTCTGCACACTTTACTCCTACTTTGTATGGCGGTTCCTCCTCCTAGGGATTCATAGGGCCCTACGGTTGAGTTGCCGTGGAAGGCCCTGCCCCAGCTTCCCTTCTCTGTTCCGGAAATCTGCTGTCTCTCTCAGTTTCCTCATGAGTCCCACAATATGGCATCCTGTTGTTGGTTGTTTTTACTCTACTCTTTGGGGGCCTGCCATCCAGCTCCTAAATAAACACAGAAACTTCCTCTTACTTATGATTACCTGGCTTCAGCTTGGCTTATTTCTATCCAGCTTTTCTTAAATTATCCCATTTACCTTCTGCCTCTGGGATTTTCTCTTTCTCTATTCTGTATACCTTTCTTTACTTCTTACTCCGTGGCTGGTTGTGTAGCTGGGTGGCTGGCCCCTTGCATCCTCTTCTCCCTTTCTTGTTCCTTCTCGATCTTTCTTCTTCTATTTATTCTCTCTGCCGGCCAGCCCCATGTCTTTCTTTCTCCTGCCCAGCTATTGGCCATTCAGCTCTTTAGTAGACCAGTCGGATGTTTTAGGCAAAGTAACACAACTTCGCAGAGCTAAATGCAACGTAAAAGAATGCAGCACATCTCTGCATCATTAAACAAATATTTCACAGTATAAACAAATGTAACACATCTTCACCTAATATTGCACAACAGCATCGTCCACCCAGCAAAGAGGAAGGAGGGAACTCAGTGTGGGAGAAGCATGAACTGAAGGGTCCCTACCAGGCCCTGGGCACTGCAGAGGCTAGCTCAAGTTTGCCACACTGGTGGAATGACCTGACTTGGATACCTCCCAGAATCTACATCCAACTGGGTTCTACCTCCTGGGTACCTGCACCTGTGGACCTGCTTCAGCGGGAGAGAAGAGGACATGCCCAAGTCTGAGAGTAGGGCGGCCATGGATAAAGTGTTCAGGCAAAGCAAAAGAGTCTCAGTACAGATGAGGATAAGGCTAGAGGATGGGTAGTTAGGGCAGCTTTGCAAGGGTGCACAATTATGCTATTATGAGCACTTCATCATCAGGGGCCCCTTACTGGACTCGACCGGACCATATGGACATGAAACTGTTGGCTGTGCCAGCCACCAGCACTGTACGCTTCCACTGGGCAGCCGCCAGCAACCCCACCCCCTCCATCTCCTGGCTGAAGAATGGCAAGGAATTCTGAGGGGAGCATCGCATAGGGGGCATCAGGGTGGGTCTGGGAAACGGGCACAGATGGGTAGGGTCTGGATACAGAGGGTGTAGCCTGTGTCTACTCACCTACTAACTTTACCTGCAGCTTAGGCACCAGCACTGGAGCCTGGTCATGGAGAGTGCGGTGCCTTCTGATGGTGGCAACTATACGTGCGTGGTACAGAACGAGTTTGGCAGCATTCAGCAGACTTACACACTGGACGTGCTGGGTGAGGGCCAGGCTGGGTGATTAAGGCATGTCAGCCTTGGGCCCTTTGACCCACCGCACCTGACCTAGCTGTGTCTTACAGAGCGCTTCCCACATCGGCCCATCCTGCATGCTGGGCTGCCAGCCACCAGACAGCCACTGAGGGCAGTGACGTAGAGTTCCACTGCGAGGTGTATAGTGATGCCCAACCACACATCCAGTGGCTGAAGCATGTTGAGGTGAATGGCAGCAAGATGGGCCCTGATGGCAAGCCCCATGTCACCGTACTCAAGGTGGGCTCTGCTGTTGGCAGGTGGTTGGGTGGATGGGTTGTCTGGGAGTGCCTTGGCCCTGGTCCATAAGTCCCTTTTTGGCTGAGGGATACCTTGGGACTTAGGTCCAGGTGTTGGAGCTTCTGAGAAGGTGCAGATGGGTCCCAGTGCTTATCACCTACTCTGAGCTCCAGGCAGGCTCTGTGTTACTTGTGCCTTGCCATGGGACTTGTTTCCCTGTCTGGTCCGAGGACTGGGCCTGCCCAAGGCTTCTCTTGAGTAACCGTTGTGGTGGCTCAGGGCAGGAGGATGTCTGCTGAGCTAGTACCCTGTGGACCCTAGAGGACAGGCTACCTACTCCCCAGCTGTACTGTAGCACTGGCTACATCCTGGCTTCACTGGCTCTGTCCTGCCTCCCTCTGCCTGTAGCTTTGTTCCATGTCCGCAGGTCGGGGCCACTTGAGAGTTCAGACTTTGCAACACTGAAGCCCAAAGAAAAACATCTGTTGAGAGACAAGGAAATCTAGTTGGGGAGAGGAACAGGTGTTGGCAGGAGCTGGAATCCTGGATATTGAGAGAGGCCACTAGAGCCATGTCCAGTGTGATCTCCTCCCTCCCTCCCTCTCCCCAACCCCCCTCCTCTCTCTCTCTCTCTCTCTCTCTCTCTCTCTCTCTCTCTCTCTCTTTGTGTGTGTGTGTGTGTGTGTGTGTAGGGTGGACACAGAGGCCACTTCTGTGAAACCACAGCTACCACTGTCATTATGTCCCTCCCTTCAGGCAGCCTTCCAGGTGTTGCTGCCCGATCCCCAGCCCATTATTTGGGATCTCCCTTGCCCCGCCTTGTCCTCATGTTCTTCTGGAGCTGGCTTGGGATGTCCCCACTGTCCTGGATCAGTGAGACTCCTGAGGCAGATGCACAACTCCATCCAGCCGATGTGTTGGAGTGGGATAGGGGCAAGTACCTCTGCCGATCCATCAATTCCATAGGCGTGGCTGAGAAGGCATCTTGGCTGCATGTTCACAGGCCTCAAGCAGATGATGACTGTTCTGTGCCTACCTGGCTAGCTAAGCTGCAGCTCCAGGGCCCCGGCTGTGGGCCTGCCCAATGCCGTGCGCCACCCCTTTCCTGCTTGACCCCACCTGTGGCTCACATTCTACTTGTGATGCCTTGATAATAGTGGTAGCTCCCACCAGCACTGACTGACTTCCTCCTTCAAAGCCCCTCAGGCCTGTGTGTCCTCTTGCATACTCCACTTGCATGCTTCAAAGGTCCTTAGAACCTGCCAGGGGTTGAGCCCCATGCTGTTTGAGAACAGCGACTTTCTACCCGTCTCTGGCTGACACTGATGCCTCTGGCTTCCTGTCCATACATCTGTCTGCTCATCTTTCCTTCTGCACATCTCCTATTTCTGCTCTAATTCTGCATGTTGCCTCTTTGTGGCACCATGCTCTTCCCACCTGCCTGTTGCTCACCTTGGACAGGGAATTGCCCACCAAGTGAGAGACTGACTTCAGGTTCAGTGGCTTGGTACAGGATGCAGAGGGCCCTGAGCCTCCATGGCTGTGGCAGGGCTGTGGTGGTGGCAAAGGGAACATTTCCCTTGAAGCCTGACTGCATCATCTCCTTGTGGACTGTGCTGTGGTACCCAAAGGGAGGTGCTGGTGCTTGCCTATTGCTCTCTGTTCTCTCTTTGTAGACATCAGGCACTAACACTGCCGACAAGGAGCTAGAAGTTCTGTCCTTGCGCAATATCACCTTTGAGGACTCAGGGGAGTACACTTGCCTGGCAGGCAATTATTTCGGGTTTCCCATTGCTCTGCATGGCTTGAGGTGCTGCCAGGTACTGGCTTCTGCTGCTTCTGTGTCTGTCCTCTTGTGCTGCCTCAGAACATAACAAAGCTGCTGCCAGGGACAGCAGGGGATCCCTTACAACTTACTGCAGTCCATCCTGTGGTAATCACCCTGGTATTGTGTTTGGTATGGGAACATCAACCTTCCCCATCTTGGTCTTGCAAAGGCCTCCCCCTCAATCCTCCAGGTGGGTTTCCACAGTCTTGCCTTGAGGCTCTGGGATCGCCTGGGAGCCTTGTGGGTATTGTGGGTGCTTCTGGCTCTGCCAGGCTTCTCTCCTGAGTCTGGCCCCTACTGACTCACAGATGTTTTTGACTACCAAGGTGAGTGGGGGACGTAGGTCACCCAGCTCTGCAGGTCCCTTTCCCACAGGTACCTGGGGTTCAGGCTGATGGGAAGTCCCATAAGGCCTCATAAAGCCCCAACATTCATGTCTTTGCAGCTGAGAGAGAACTGGCAGAGGGTAATGAGGCCGGCAGCTTATCCAAGGGCATCATCAGCTTCTGGGTGGGCTTCTCCCTCTCAATTTTGATGGCAGCAACTGTGACACTCTGCTACCTGCATAAAGCCACAAGAAAGGGCCTGGGCCCTCCTGCTGTTCACAGGAGTTCTCGATTCACACCTGAGCGAAAGGTAACTGAAAATAGATACCAGATTTTGATCTTTCCGTTGTGCTTTGAGCCTCCTAGAGTCCCAGCCATGCCCAGGGCCTGCCAGGAGACATTTCTCTGCAGTCAGATGGGCTGACTATTCCCTGTTCCTCTTCTCCACATAGATCCCAAGCTACTCTGAAATGCAAAACAATTTTGAGTCTTCAGTAACCACTGTATGAGCATCCCTCTTCTTGGCCCTACATTCTGCCTCACATAGACTTGACCTTGCCTCTCCTAGGAGTTATACCACATCAGCTCTTTTCCAATGCCCAGCACCCACTGTGTGGCACCAACCTATTCCCAATGATCCAAGCAGGTGACCGTGGAGTCCTACTCCTCCGTGAACTCTGACATACCCCTGGTCCACATCGTCTGCCCATTCTCAAGAGAACATACTGTTATGGCTAATAGTTCTGAGCTTGAGCTGCCTGCTGACCCAAAGTGGGAAATATCTAGAACTCGGTTAGTGCTGGTGAGGGACACAATGTACTTGGTGGGGTTCTGTGGTTGGGGGCTAGATGGCTACCAGGCAGAAGCCTGTTGGAGGTGGGATGAAATACTCCTGAGGTAGGGTCCAGGGTGAGGTCTCAGGGGTTACTCTGTCTATGGATGCAGTGGCACAGGGCCATGAGGGCTGGGGGTACTGGGCACATACTCACTGCCTCTGCTTCTTTGGCCAGGTTGACAATCGGCAATCCTCTGGGAGAAGGCTGCTTTGGCCAGGTTTTTATGGCAGAGGCTATTGGCCTTACCATGGACAGCACTGCCAAGCCTGTCATCGTGGCTGTGAAAACGCTGAAAAGTAAGAAGGGAGAGAAGTAATACAGGGCATTGGGGACTATAGGGCCATCCTGTGCAACTATATCCTCACTACTTGTGAGGACTGGTTCTGAGGTTTGTCCCTGTCGGGGCTTGGGGATAATAGCTGGTGAGGAATTCTTAGCTGCTGGCTGGTCCCTAGAGCAAAGTGTTGGACCCACGGAGACAAACTGTCTTAGCTTTTCATTCCCAGGGTGAGGACAGCTGGGCTTGGGAATGCCTGCCTGTGATCCATAGTGCCTGGCACAACCTCAGGGTGACCAGTTTAGAGGTACCAAGGAGAGGATTCAAGAAAGTCCATAGGAGGGAACCAGGGGGTTGTGGAGGAAGTACTCTGGGACTGTTCAGCTTCCAAGCTGCCTTGCAGAGAAGAGATCCTATGAGGACACAGGATGCTCAATTATATGTGGTAACCTCTGTGGGAAGGAAGGCAAAATCCCTGGTCTAAACAGTGTCCACTGATAGTGAATGCCTTTAATCCCATCACTTGGGAAGCAGAGCCAGATGGTCTAGGAGTTTGAGACCAGCCTGGTCTACATAACAAGTTCTAGGACAGCCAGGACTATGTAGAGAGGATGCTGTAGGTCTGGATGTCTGTTAGTACCCCCTACAGCAACCTAACAAGAGGCACCAGACAGCTTCATGCCAAGGACTCACAGACACGAAGACACCTGATGACAGTGACCAGGCAAGAGGAGGTAGCTAGAGGGCCTGAGCCTCCCACTCAGATCTCCCATGTCCTATTGAAGTTAGGTTCCTTCTGCTGTGTCTAGTCTCTGATCCAGAGGAGTCTCTTTACCCAACTGCCTTGCCTTTTGGACATGGGTGGTGGTGGTTTCCTTGTGTCTTCTGGTAGCATCAAAAATAGGTTTGCTCCCAGTCTGACACTCCTGCTTACTAACACTGGCCTGTGGCTGGTTGTCATCCTGGGTTGATGATGGGAGCTCATCAGGTTGGGTCCAGCTCACCCTCAGTGATGAATGTATCTTTAGATTTCTGAGGAAAAGGCATGCTGTGATCTGTGGGGATGTGGGATCTTTCTAATGTCCGGGACTGCCTGCCTTGATTGCTTTCTGTATGTCCCCAGTGTCTGGAGGTCTGAGCATTTGCTCTGTCACCACTGTGTCCCACACCTCCTTGCTCTGAGTCTGGGGAGAGGGCACACTGGGCCATCATCAGCTTGATGTGTGGAGTTGGAGGTTCTTAGTGGGGGAAACCCTATGTTACACCATGTGCATCCACTCTCAGGCTTGCAGGACAGGAAAAGAAGGGGGTATGTGTACCCGATACCACCAGTTTCCCTCCCTGGGTGCCCTCCCATGCGTTCCCATTTTCACAGGTCCAACGGCATGGACATACCACTTTTCTTTTTTCCTATAGTTTATCACATCAGTACACTATATATCACCCATATTGTATATTGTGACAGCTCTGTTTCTGGTAAATTCTGGCCCTAAGTGATATTATATGGCATGTATGTATGCATGCATGTATGTATGTATGTATGTAACATATTACCCAATATTTTAAAAGGGGCACATATTTGAGAAGGCATCATTAAATGTGGTAATTTAGTTGAATGCATTGGGTATTATATGTTATGTGGGAAACTGCAGCAACAATGATGACCATTGGAATTTACAAAATTACTCTCAATTTGGAGATGGGTGCCTCAGGATGTTGTCTATGAAAAAAAATGTTCTCATTTTAGTTAGTCATAACTATGTTTTCTCACGCAGTTCTACATGAAATTATTGGGAAATTTATCTTAGTTGAAGTTTTATGCCAATATCATATTGACGTTTCCTCTTGAGGCCTGTCAGGAATATGGAGTGTGTCTGTTGACATATTAGGATGATTCTTCAGCAAGTTTGGGAATATTTTTAAAAAGAAAGATGAAGCAGCAATTCCTGGTGTGTGTGTGAGACAGAGACAGAGACAGAGAGAGGGAGAGACAGATGCAGAGATAGAGACAGAGCTGCCGTGGGTTTAATGCAAACGTCTGAGGTTGTCAGGGAAGAGAATGGTGACAAAAGGTCTAGTGACCTCTCATATTAGTTACTTTTCTGTTGCTGTGATAAAACACCATGACCAAGGCAACACATAGAAGGAATTGTTTATTTTGGCTTGTAGTTACAGAGGCTTAGAGTCTGTTATGTCAGAGTGAGGGCAGCAAGCAGGCATGGCGGCTGGAACAGGAGGCTGAAAGCTCACATCTTGAACCATAAGCATGAAACAGAGAGAACAAACTGTCACCATAATGTTCTTCTCATTTTTTCAGGGCCTAGTAACCATTAACAAAATCCTTTGAAATCAAAATCTTTGGATTTAATTTTGAAACAAGTACTTCAATCCTTAATTTGTTTCTGTCTGATACTTGGTCACAGTGACAGAAAGATAACAAATTCAGTAGGTCACCATGTCTGTCTGTCTGTCTGTCTATCATCTATCCATCCATCAATCTATATCACTTATATATGTACTGAGGAATCTAATCAAGACTACATATACACAAAGGCATATAACCTCCCACTGAGGCACACTTGTATTTTCCTCCATTATTATTGCTTATGAAAAGCGTACATATTTCATATACTGTCATGCTGAGTGTTCTGTAGGCAGAGTTTTAACACAAAATAGTAACATACAGAGAAAAATGTATGCTGTAAGAAGTAATTGTGTACCAACAGACGTTTATCAACATTGCTGATTTTGTTTAATACATTCACTAACTACTACCAACTAACTCCAGTTACAAGACCAATAAGTAACCAGAGAAAAAGCTGAATATACACAGGCTGAAAATACTGTTGTTTCTTTGGTAGTGTACAGTTGGATGTTTAAATTTCTAATACTTTGTCAGTCAAATCTGAAAATTAATATGCAAGTTACATAAACTGAAATTTTCCCTCCACAAATTTATGATATGTAAACTTTTGTAATTTTACTGAAATTTTCATATATTAAAGAAATACATGGTTTCATGGAAGACCATGCCTTTAAATCCAAGCTCTCAAGAGCAGGAAGCTGTATGATTATGAATATGAAAACAGCGGAAGATACAAAGAATTAAAAATCAGCCTGGCCTGCAGATCTAGACTTTGTTTCACTAAAAAGGTGTCATTTCACTGGCAATGCTCAATATGGTATGATGAATTTGTTGCACCTTCTTCATGATGGCTTTTATTTTCTATTTATTTTTTTATTATGTATTCTGCCTGCATGTATGCCTGCACTGCAGGCCAGAAGAGGGCACCAGATTTCATTCAGATGGTTGTGAGCTACCATGTGGTTGCTGGGAATTGAACTTAGGACCTCTGGGAAAGCTGCCAGTGCTCCTAACCTCTGAGCCCTCTCTCCAGACCTGGCTTTTATTTTCTAAAAATTAATTAATGAGATTGAATGCTGGAATTCCAGGTGATGTATAAGAATTCAAATAAACAGTGAACGAATGAATTAATACATAAAACAAGACCTGAATCATGGCATGGAGTTACTGTTGCCTTTCACCTAACACCAAGTTTGGATGCCACCTGCCCCCCACCTCATGTATCACACATGCCTCCCCTATTGTTGTGGAGTATTAGTTTAAGATGCATTACATTCATTTATGCTGTGGAATATTTGTTTAATGATGCAAAGATGTGTTGCATTTGTTTAACTCTGGAAAGCTGTGTTACTGTGCCTGTCTAAAACACCTAACTGGTCCAATAAAGAGCTGAATGACCAGTAGTTATGCAGTAGAGGGATAGGTGGGACTGCCAAGCAGAGAGAATAAATAGGAGAAATCTAGGCTCGAGAGAAGAGGAGGATTGAGAAAAGAAGGAGAAGAGAGCACCAGGGGCCAGCCACCTAGCCACACAGTCAGCCACAGAGTAAGAAGGAAAGAAAGATATATAGAAAAAAGAAAGGAAAAAAGCCCAGAAGCAAAACAGTTAAAGAGAAATGGGATAATTTGTTAGAAAAGCTGGCTAGAAGCAAGCCAAGCTAAGGCTGGGCATCAAAAGTAAGAATCAGCCCCTGTGTATTTATTTGAGAGCTGAGTGGCGGGCCCACAATGATTAAAAAAACAAACAAACGAACAGATAAAACAAAAACTACACCCTGTCATACACACACACACACACACACACACACACACACACACACACAGCTCACATCCATGCACACATAAAAATATAAGCAAATCAGAAAGCAACAATGTATAGGCAGTGACCTGTTATTTCCATGTACAGATGAGCATTCTGGCTTTCTCTCAGGTTTTCTACAATTCACCAAGGTGTAAGACAGTTCAGTGACTGTGAAAGACAGAGTCACAACAGGTGGGAGTGTAAACAGGCTGTTCACAAGCTTTTGTTATCCATTTTAGTATTTCAGAGTTATGTCTGAGGAGCTTCTTAGTTAGACGAAACAAAAACAGACGTGAAAATTTTACATGTGCTAGTTTCCCTATTTTAACTGAAAAATACTTGATTATCTTTAAGGTACTCTGATCAAAGAAAGCATATTTCTCGGAGGTACTTAAGAACAGAACCTGCCAGCAATAACAACAAAAAAGAATATCATCATCATTAATTTTTTGTATCTGGGCTTGTGTGGGCTCTGGGTCACCCTGAATAAAGTTTCTTCTGGGTGTGTCTGGAAGGGGAGCATAGAAACACTGGACTTGGTACAGCAGAGCACACATCCAGGGTTGGGGCCACTTTCCAACCCGCGGTGTATAGTGGAGGGAGTAACGCTGGTCTTCTGAGTGCTGTGATTACAGGCATGGGCCAGCACACCCAGTTTATGCAAAACTGAGAGGATGGGGCCTAGGGCTTCAGGCCCTGAGGGCGAGGGTGATGCTTAGGACTGTAGGCCAGATCACCAGCACTACTGTTCCTTGTTTGTTTTGTTCCAAATTAATTAAATTTATGTTCATGTTTATTTAACTTTTTCATTTATCCATTCTATCTATCTATCTATCTATCTATCTATCTATCTATCTATCAACTATCATTTGAGGCAGGGTCTCTCTACATAGCCCCTGGATTTTTATACCTAGACAGGGCCGCCCTCTAAGCTCACAGAAATCTCTATGTAAACCAAGTGGCCTCAAACTCCCAGAGATTTGCAGCTGGGACTAACTTGGAATTTACAGTCATCTTCTTCAGCTCCCTGAGTGCCTGAGATTATAGATGTGTGCTACCATGTTGGACCTGACTGGTAATTTTAATAAGGTTGAAAGCAGGGCTGAACAGATGCCTCCAAGGTTAAGATGGATTACTCTGTATGGAGTTTAGAGGACCCAAGATCCGTTCCCCAAACAGTTCAAAACTGCCTGTGACTTCTGCCCACTTCAGAAAATCCAATGCCTCTGGCCTCACCTTCACTCATGTGAACATACCCACATACATACATTGTACAGAATTAAAAATAATAATAAAAATAAAAATAATGATTAACCTGGCATTTTAAAAAAGTAAACAAAATCAAGAGGAAACAGGGCTGGAAATGGGATGAGGTTTCAGGTGTTGGGTCTGGAAGTTGGGATTTCACTGTTTGTTTATTCTTTTGTACATGGGTCCCAAAACAAATAGCCTAAACAATAAACAGGAGATTCAAGGGTTTACCAGCAAGCTGTGCTGTTTTCCTTGTCTCACCAGTGCTCATGTGGTTTAAGGGAAACAGTGCTGATGAAAAACCCAGAGCAACAGCACTGAAGGATCTTCTTTTCTGTTATGCCCAGATAGGGACCCCAAAGACTTCACCACAGACCTTAGGTTCAGAATGCAACAGCATGGTTTATTTCTGTTTGTTTACAAGCCGCGGGCAGGGAAGCTCGATCCAAAGCACTCACTCGTAGTCGTGAGGCCAGGAGGAACTTGCTTTTTCTTTGTGTGGCTAGCTTTTTAAAGGCAAAATCCACAAGCCCTTCAGGGGAGTTGGGGGAGTTTTGCACGGGTGCAACTCGGATTGGTTTATTTCTATCTCTGTTCTCTTTTACTGGTTGGTGGTTACAATTTATTGCTTTGGGGGCAGTCCAGCACAAGTCCCAGGCTTTGTCCTTGAGCCACCATGGGGGCTGGCTGGCCAAGCACGTACTGCACATAACTCTAAGTTGGTGAGGGGCCCCAGAAAGTAAACATGTGGCTGAACTTTGAGCAGTCAGAGTACATGCAGAAAGGGAGCTACTGCAAGGACTATGTCTTTTGTTCATGGCCCTCCCAGAAACTGCTTGCTCAAGTCTCAGGAAACTGAAATTGAGGCCTGATCTCTGAGAGAAGACTGAGCAGCCAGTTATGGCATCTGCTTGGTCCTTTCATTTTCCTCACTGGCTTAAACATCTGAATGTAAGAAATTGTTTTCCGTTGTAAATTTATCTTCTTTTAGCATTCCCTTTTCAAGAAAACTAGTCCAACAAGAGAAATAGAAATCAGAACATTAGTACAGTGACTGTCTCAAAGTAACAGGAGCTGGAAATTTTCTGTTATGAGTGAAAATGCTTGAAACCACGATTATTTAAATGATTTTCCTGAAGCCCAGAACTAGTTAGCAGGAATGACTGTGAATGAAAAGGAGATGTAGTTCTTCAGGTGCAAGCTCCTTCAGGGAATGACACTGGAGAGTCTATACTTCTGGATCCTGCTTACAATAGCATTGGCTCTTTAAGAACTTCATGTACAGATTAAAATTCTTTATGACAAATTGAGCTCACTTTTCCTATTGTTTGTAATGTGATAAGAAACAGTTCACCACGGAATTCAAATAAAAAGCTAAGGCTTATGCTCTACTACTAATATAAACTTTTGGAAATCGGAACTGTTTTAGAAAATATGGTACTTCAGTTGGAGCCCTTATCCCAGACAGATTTATAGCAACAAATTAAGATAAATACCAGAGGAGGTTTAAAATTGTTTTCTGATGTGTTCTGACATATTGTCAAACCAATTCATTTCAGTTTGCACAGGAAAATACATACCATCACATTAATCAAAAGTTATCAGATGTAATTCAGAGCAACACATTTAAAAATATTGTATTAAAAAGTACAGGAGTACTTTTTAAGTCATTAAAATACTTGGAAAAATTTGAAGTGTGAGAAACCCAGGTTGCTGTCAACAGTTTGTCCCTGTCTCCTCTTGAAGCATACAGAGATGCAAAAAACAAACAAACAATTAAATAAACTGCTCATCTTTGTTTCCTTATGTGACAGATGTAATTTAGAGAAATGGTTACAATGGGTTGGTACAATTAGTTCTCTGTCATGTTCCCAAAACCTCTTACTGACTAAATAAATGTTTGTTGTGAGGTAAAATCTGTAGTTTTCTCAATGAAAATGGAAATATGTGGACAGAGCCAGAAAATAGATTTAATCATAAAACAAAGTTTGAGGAAGATAAAAAAAAAATCAAGATCATATATAAAAATGCAGTATTTGGCTGGGCGGTGGTGGTGGTGGCGGCGGCGGCGGCGGCGGCGGCGGCGGCGGCGGCGGCGGCGGCGGCGGCGCACGCCTTTAATCCCAGCACTCGGGAGGCAGAGCCAGGCGGATCTCTGTGAGTTCGAGGCCAGCCTGGGCTACCAAGTGAGTTCCAGGAAAGGCGCAAAGCTACACAGAGAAACCCTGTCTCGAAAAACAAAACAAACAAACAAACAAAAAAGAATAAGAAAAAAAGTGCAGTATTTGTTAAAAATGCCTTAGTCCTAAAATCTATACACTGACACACAATTATAATATAATTCTCTATTTGGAATAAAGTGATGGAAGGTACCTGTCACTTAGGTTGAACATTTTATACAGAGAAAAGGAAAAATCTAGGTTTGAACTTGCATTTCAGAGCCTTAAAATGGCCTGCAAAGGGAAGAATACTGTCTTAGTCAGGGAGTCCAATATCTCTCAACTGCTTGAGTTGGAAAGACTTTCAGAAGATCAAGGAAATTTCCTGCCACAGCTTGGCTCATGAGATGGTAAACTATTGATGGGATCAATCTGAGTGCTAGAGAAGTGGGAAAGTGAATCATGTACTTACTCAGATCTCCTTGAAATAAAGGCTACACAATCTAAGGAAATCTGAGAGAGATCATTTCCTGATGGACTGGAAGGAAGCATTGGGATGCTTGGTTATCACAAGCAGAGGTCTCACAAATATGTACTGGGAGATGATGAAGGAACGAGAGATGCAAAGCTTTAGGGCCAATTCACTGGGCACGATGGAGCTGTGCTTACAAAAGAGGTGAAAAATAAAAAGGTTGCTTTGCCGGGTGGTGGTGGCGCACGCCTTTAATCCCAGCACTCAGGAGGCAGAGCCAGGCGGATCTCTGTGAGTTCGAGGCCAGCCTGGTCTACAGAGCGAGATCCAGGAAAGGCACAAAGCTACACAGAGAAACCCTGTCTCGAAAAACCAAAAAAAAAAAAAAAAAAAAAAAAAAGGTTGCTTCATCAGGGATGTCAGAACTGGCATGTGACTTTAGTACCTTTGCAGAGCTCCGTGGTAGAATGTGATTTTGTGGAAACAACTAACATTTGAAAGAAGGGGTGGAGTGTTGTGTAACAATTTTTTCTTCTTTCACGTGAATTTTTTCTGTTATTTTTGAGATAATTACATTATTTTCTCTTCCCTTTCATATTTTCAGATCCTCCTTACATTCTTCCTTAATCCTTTTCTAATTTATGACATCTCTTTTCATTAATTATTGTTACATGCATGTGTATATGCATGCAGTTTTATTTTGCTAACTGTAAACTGATCATTCTATATAGCTAGCATGTATGATATTGGATATCCAACTTGTATGCTCTTTCCTGGGTAAGACTGTTTCATTAAGGCTCAGAAAGTTCTATGGAAAGACAGAGGAGGTTGGCAAGACTTGGGCATTAGACCATGGCTGGGAAAGCTGAAACTTAAAAGATTAACAAGGCCCTTCCCCTCCCAATGTTATATAGGTAGTGAGTAGGACAGGTGAAGAGATGAGTCTTGTAGAGATACTCAGGTTTCTAGTTTTCATGAGTCACCCATTTTAATATGAGCCTTTGTGATGCTACTGCATATGAGTTATTCATATTCCTGAAAGTAATCCCCTACTTATATTCCTGTTAATTAACTTCAATAAACTCATTAATTTGTGAGACTAGGAATTACACAGTCTTCCCTGGGAGGCAGACAGGTAAAGAAAGGGGGAACTGATAAATAATACCAATGGTCAATTTCTAGCTTCCTTTTTAATTTTCTTTCCAAAGACTAAGGCATAGTGAGCTTTTTCTTCCAGCTGTCTGGTTCAAGATAGATAGATATATTCAAGGTTAGTACTGAAGATGTTTACCTGAAGCTGTAGGTGATCATAACTCTTGTGAGTGAACTATGGCTATGTCATGTCCAAAAGACAGCATTTCACAGCAGATCCCCTCATCCTCAGTCATGATATGCAGGACCTATTTCTGTATGCTCCCTAAATCTATGGTGAGTGGCTGGACTTCATGCCCCATTTAGGACTTCAGCGTTCATGGTTACTTCAGCATTGGAAGTTTCCAGGCTGTGCATTTACTGCTGCCTACTACAGAAAGAAGAACCTCTGACCAAGACTGACAGCTGAAGAGATCTATTTGGATAAACAGAAACATTTAGAAAGCAGTTACTAGTAGCATAATCTTAAAGGGCCATGACCCTTGCAGCCACAGTCTTCTGACCAGCTACTGTGTACTGTGTGCTGTACTAATTCCTTCCTATAGTGCAGATCAGAAGGAAATGAAGTAAACACTAACTCCATGTCACTGTTGCACCAGTGATTTTCTCATATTCTCTGTGCTACCATTTAAATGATATTTTCTTTTCCTTTAATGAAAAGTCTTAATTTCATGAGTTCCTTTTTGTTAATTTTTAGTCTCATTTCCTATTAGCTGAGAGTCCTATTCAGAAAACCCTTACCTGTGCTTAGAAGTGGGAGTATTTTCTCTCCCATGTCCTTTGGCATTGTCAGAGTATCAGGGTTCATTTTGACATCCATAACCTGTTTATGCGGAGCCTGTGTATGGTAGAAGAGGAGCGGCACAGTTTCATTTTCTGCATCCTAAAAATCATTTTTCACTACCACCATATCTGAGACAGTATCTTCAAATGCCATCATACATATAATGAAATACAAATATGTATGCAAGGTTACACTAGGTATTCCCAAGTGCATTCTGCTTATCAAGTGGACCACTTTTGGTAACCAGCTATGTAGTAAGTAATATGAGGCCAAGCTCTGACCACTCAGAGTAAGGCATGACAACCATTTATTTGCATTAGAATAAATTCTCAGCAGGGCTTATAGCCTGGCTCAAATACTGTAGATTAGGTGGTCATTTTCTTGGTTCCCCAGCTCCATTTATCACACTAGTAAAATTTAAAAAAAATTGTAAACACAGAAGGGGACAAATGATCCTTACTTTTGGTGATGAATAATATTTAGATTGCTCCAGAATTCCAGCTTTAAGTATCTTTTTAACAATTGCATTTGCACCAAATCTATTTTTTTTTTAAAAAAATGCTGGAATGAAAGTGGAAAAAAGAACACATATGCAATGCTCATTGTAATGTAAGACATCCCATTTACTGCGGATGCTATAATGATGGTTCTGAATGAAAATGTAACATAGACATACCAATTGTATCATTCCTGGGTGTGCATATTTATCAAAGTGAAGCTACTATACTGAATCATATATATGTGTGTGAGTTTGTGTGTGTGTGTCAACTATACTACAACAGACAATTTATGGAATGAGACTAGATGATTACCAACATATGAATGGATAACGAAAACATGATATGCATAAATAATGCAAAATATTCATCCACAAAACTACACTAAATATATAATTCTCAAGAAAATTCTTGCAACTGTCTGTGTATCATCAAGTTAAAGAAACAGATTCTTTAAATAAATAAACTCTCTAAATAAACTCTCCAAAATACAAATAACACATATCGCATAAATGGGATCTAGAAAAAAATATGAAAGGAGGAGGAGAAATGTTAAGGAAGTGTCAGGGGACATATTTTAGATGGAGTATAACAGGGAAATAAAGGGGTTCCATTGCACATAAATAATAATAATTGCATATAAATAATTATATATTTATTTTATATAATTAATATGTACACAATAATAAGATCAATTTTAGAAACAACAAAACAGAAAAATACTTATTTGCTTAAGGGCTTATTTTTCTAGGAACACCTAAACATAGCGACCAATGTGGTTTACTATTTTCTATTCTTTTCTTAAAATTTCTGAATGATGGGGCTAGAGTTGGCCTAACAGCAAAACATTGTACTCTTGCAAAGAACCTGAGTTCCCATCACCCATCACAGTGACTCATAACTTAATACCAGTAACTCCAGTTCCAAGGAATCTGGAGCCCTCTTCTGGTCTCTGTGGGAACTGCACTCATGTACACATTCCCCCCCCCCCTCCATTTATGTGGTATTCTAAAGGAATTACCTCACAATTCCCCTATTTAGTTTTAGGGACCAAGAGGTAGAGAGACTTCCGTGTATGCTGTATATGATGTGATGTCAGTTCATTCTCACATACTCAGTGTTAAGAATAAAGGGTTGTGAACAAACAAATGATGAGTAAGTATTATAAGGTTATCATAGAACTCAGAATCACAAACAGACAGCACCAGGAAAATATAAAATCATTGGACCATATGAGAAAATGGAGTACAGAGTCAATGCAAATAAATATACATAAAATTTAAATATTATAAGAGATTTCTTAGCATTTCATTAGCTGTAGTTATTGAAAGCCCAAAGCACAAGCCTGCTTGGTAAGAAGCAGAATCAGGTGGAAGACATGGCTGTTCAGATGCAACCTCATATACAGGATGCCAGAAAAACCCACCCAGCCTTCACTGTCCTCCCTTCTTCTCAGTGAGGAAGTTCAAGATTGGCGTCCTGGAAAAAAGGATACAGTGTGGTGGAGAAAGCAGAGACACTGTCCAGGATAATCCTAAGGTGAAGTGGTTTTGTTTGAAAGTAAGACAAGTAATAGGCCATGGAGTGACACCATTTCAGTAAGAAAGAACAGTTGTGTGTTGTGTGCTAGTTACATGTGAACAGCACATGAGGATGACCTCCACAGAAAAAGGGTGTATTGCTTTTAACTGCCTTCCATTCTCTACATTTGGAAGTCTGAGCCACACAAATAGTTCAAAATAGAACTGTTTAATTTATATTCAAAACAACTTTGGTTTATGTATCATTAACAACTCATTGGTATAACAAAAGTGTCAACTGATGCACATTTCTACTAAGAAAAACTGTGTTAGGGTAGGAGGAACTTGAGGTAATTTTCTATACATTTGTTCCATGTTTCTATGAGACCAAAATTTCCCTGCAAAAGCTATTGACTAAGAAACGGAAAAAATGGGGCTTGAGAGATGGCTCAGAGGTTAAGAGCACAGACTGCTCTTCCAGAGGTCCTGAGTTCAATTCCCAGCAACCACATCTGTAATGAGATCTGGTGCCCTCTTCTGGCCTGCAGGCATACATGCTGCACACATAATAAATAAATCTAAAAAAAAATCATTAAAAAAACCTCTAAAATTAAAAAAGGAAAGGAAAAAGTAATGAATCTATGGCACAGTATACACTTCTGTAGGTCAGAGGTTCTGGGAAGTTGGCAACAATGATGCAACAACATGGATATTGATTCTCACTGAATCCTTAGGAAAACAGATAATGAGCTTGTTCATGACCTGATGTGGATGTTGGTCCTTGCAGTTCATTTGGTGAACACTAACTCCAAAGTTGTTAAGAAAGGCAGGGCCTTTGATCCCTATGTTCCAGGGTCTTTGAGTAAGAGACCTTGGAACATTCAACCTAACATAGGATGTCTCCATTAAATCCCTCCCCTCAGAGCTCAGGTAATCCTGTAGAAGAGGAAGCAGAAAGAATGTAAGAACGAGAAGGGATGGAGGACACCAAGAAAACAAGGTTCTCTAAACCAACATGAGCAAAGCTCATGTGAAATCCCAGAGATGGAAGCAGCATGCACAGGGCCTGCACAGGTCTGCACCAGGGTCTCCTGTGCTCCTAGTTTAGTGTTTTTATGGATTCCTCAGGGTGCTAATGTATGGGCTCTGGTTCTTGTGCCTTCTCTTGGGCTCTTTTTTTTTCTATTATGTCCAGCTTTGATGTGACAGCTTTTGTTTTATCATTATATTTTATTTTGTTTTATTTTTAAAATATAAAAATGCTGTTGCTGTGGGATGTATGGCAAATGTGTTGCTAATTAATCAATAAAACACTGATTGGCCGTTGGCTAGGCAGGAAGTATAGGCGGGGCAAGGAGGAGAATAAAGCTGGGAAGTGGAAGGCTGAGTCAGAGAGACACTGCCAGCCGCCACGATGAGAAACAGCTTGTGAAGATGCTGGTAAGCCACGAGCCATGTGGCAAGGTGTAGATTAATGGAAATGGATTAATTTAAGCTATAAGAACAGTTAGCAAGAAGCCTGCCATGGCCATACAGTTTGAAAGCAACATAAGTCTCTGTGTTTACTTGGTCGGGTCTGAGAGGCTGTGGGACTGGCAGGTGAAAGAGATATATCCTGACTGTGGGCCAGGCAGGAAAACTCTAGCTATATGCTGTGGGATGTTCTGTATGGCAAATGTGTTGCTAATTAGTCAATAAATAAAACACTGATTGGCCATTGGCTAGGCAGGAAGTATAGGCGGGGCAAGGAGGAGAATAAAGCTGGGAAGTGGAAGGCTGAGTCAGAGAGACACTGCCAGCTGCCATGATGACAAACAGCGTGTGAAGATGCTGGTAAGCCACGAGCCATGTGGCAAGGTGTAGATTAATGGAAATGGATTAATTTAAGCTGTAAGAACAGTTAGCAAGAAGCCTGCCATGGCCATACAGTTTGTAAGCAATATAAGTCTCTGTGTTTACTTGGTCGGGTCTGAGCGGCTGTGGGACTGGCAGGTGGAAGAGATTTGTCCTGACTGTGAGCCAGGCAGGAAAACTCTAGCTACATAAAAACGAATGGATGAATGAGTGAAAACCTGGCCACTAGAGTAAAAGGTCAACAACTGAACTGTCATTTATACCTGCTAAGAGAAGGAAACCAGTTTTCTCCAATGGAGTGACAATGTGTACATCAACCACCCCAGGCCAGGACTCATGTTCAGGAGACCAACATATAATGTACTCCACAATTTTTTGTATGCTTTTATTTGGTTATAGTTTGGTGGGTTTTGTTTTTTGTTTTTGTTTTCTTTTGGGGTGGTGTTTTATTTAGTTTTCTTGGTTTTGGGGGCTTTGTTTTATGGGGTTTTGTTTGTTTTTCATGAAAGAACTCAAAGTTGGATGTGTGTGTGGGGGGGGTAAAGGATATGGAAGGACTTGGGGGATGGGAAGAATATGCTAAAATATATTTAAATTTAAAGTTGTTTTAAATAGTAAAAGGTACTTTTTAAAAAGGTGGGGCCCAACTGGAAAATGTGCAGAGAGTGATAGTCTTTGGAACACTCAGTTCTAGATGAGATGTCTTCATCAAACCCCTCCCACAGGGTTCAGGGAACTAAGTGGAAGAGGAGAAGGAAAGAGTGTAGTAGCCAGAGAGGATGGATGAGAGCAGGGAAATGGTGCCTTCCTGTTAGAACAGGACTGACTCATATATAAACCCAGAGAGACTATGGCAGCGTGCACAGGACTGACCTGCACAGGACTGACTCATATATAAACTCACAGACACTGTGGCAGTGTGCACAGGACTGACTCATATATAAACTCAGAGATACTGTGGCCGCGTGCACAGGACTGACCTGCACAGGACCGACTCATATATAAACTCACAGACACTGTGGCAGCGTGCACAGGACTGACCTGCACAGGACCGACTCATATATAAACCCAGAGAGACTATGGCAGCCTGCACAGGACTGACCTGCACAGGACTGACTCATATATAAACTCACAGGGACTGTAGCAGCGTGTACAGGACTGACCTGCACAGGACTGACTCATATATAAACTCAGAGAGACTATGGCAGCATGCATAGGACTGACCTGCACAGGACTGACTCATATATAAACTCAGAGACACTGTGGCAGCGTGCACAGGACTGACCTGCACAGGACTGACTCATATATAAACTCACAGGGACTGCGGCAGCATGCACAGGACTGACCTGCACAGGTTCAAGTGACCGGGTGTCAGAACTGAGAGGTGGAATTGGACACAAGCTTCTATTCCTAACTGAGAGGATATAATTAATAACAGCTTATAAAGGAAAAAATTATTATTTTTTCCAATGAAGTTTCATTGGGCATATAAACCACACTTAAGGGTAGACACACTTAAGGGTAGACCCCCATGCCCAGCAGAAGATTGCCTACACAAAAAAAACTGAAGGGTATATTTTGTAGATTTTTTTCTCATATTCCTTTCTTTGGGCATTTTTATCTTACTGGATTATTGCTTGTATGTTATGGTTTCTGATTTTATGTTTTATGGGTCTCGGTCTCTCTCTCTCTCTCTCTCTCTCTCTCCTGTGTGTGTTTGTGTGTGTGTTCCAAAATTCAGTGCATATCAAAGGTTGTGTCAGAAGTACAAGACAAAAGGATTGAGGTGGTTTCTCAGCCGGGAAGTGGTGGCGCACACCTTTAATCCCAGCACTCGGGAGGCAGAGCCAGGCGGATCTCTGTGAGTTCGAGGCCAGCCTGGGCTACCAAGTGAGTTCCAGGAAAGGCGCAAAGCTACACAGAGAAACCCTGTCTCGAAAAATCAAAAAAAAAAAAAAAAAAGGATTGAGGTGGTTTCTCAACGATATTTTTTCTTTTTTAATGAAAAAATAATGATCAATCCAGGCGTGGTGATACATGATAGTAACTAACTCAATTAGGAGGCTGAGGCAGAAGAATGAATTTGAGGCTAGTATGGATTATTTGTCACAAAAACAAAGACAAATTCTGACTGTGGGGTCCTGTATTTTATCTGGTATTTGTTAGCATTACTTCCTTTAAGTGAATAAAAATGTTTTCAAAGATTCTCTTCTTGGGGCTGGAGAGATGGTTTGGTGGTTATGGAAACATCTCTTAAAAGACTGGAGTTTGATTTCCAGTTGTCTAACTCTTGGTCTTCCATGCCCTATTCTGGCCTCTTGCAGAAACTGCAGTTATAAACACAGTTACCAGGGAAACACGTACTCACATTACAAAATAAAAAATGAAAATAAAACCTTTAAAAACATTCTCATTTTCTCTCTCTCCCTCTCACTCCCTCCCCCTCTCCTCCCTCTCTCTCCCTCCCTTCGCCTCTCCCTCCCTCTCCCTCTCTTTCTCTCCCCCCCCTGCCCCCCAGTAGCTAGAGTTTTCCTGCCTGGCCCACAGTCAGGACAAATCTCTCTCACCTGCCAGTCCCACAGCCGCTCAGACCCAAACAAGTAAACACAGAGACTTATATTGCTTACAAACTGTATGGCCATGGCAGGCTTCTTGCTAACTGTTCTTACAGCTTAAATTAATCCATTTCCATTAATCTATACCTTGCCACGTGGCTCGTGGCTTACCGGCATCTTCACATGCTGTTTGTCATCATGGTGGCTGGCAGTGTCTCTCTGACTCAGCCTTCCACTTCCCAGCTTTATTCTCCTCCTTGTCCCACCTATACTTCCTGCCTGGACACTGGACCATCAGTGATTTATTTGCTGACCAGTCAGCAACACACTTGACATACAGACCATCCCACAGCACCCCCCCTCCAAGAGAAGGCCTTCTCAATTATGCTGGCCTCAAATTCACCAACTCAGACTAGTCTTGAGCATCCAATTTTCCTGCCTCACTCTCCTTACTGACTGGGATTATGGCATGCCACAGCACAGGTCTCAGATTTACTTCCAAATGTGAACAAAGGTACAGCTAACCCTGAAAGAAAAGTGACATTTTGTTCCAGATGGGGACAGAGTCTCCAGAAACCCAGGTTAGTGGTGATACAAGAGCTAGAAAATACAATCGTCCTGTTCTGTCCCTCAGGCTTCCTCAGCTGGCCCACATGCCCTGGTCCCTCATGGGTGATCCCTTCTACCACCCAGCAGCCAGCAGTATCTAGCAACCAGAGTCTCCTACCCTTCCCCTGGCTCCTGCAGATGTCCCTCACACTGAGGTCAGGAGGGACTGCAGCCAGATTTTTGCACACACTGTCTACTCTCACCTTGGGTCCATTCCATGTGGCCCACTGCACATGATACCACCTGTCATCATCTTTGGTCACCACACTCATGATGATGCAAGCCGGGGACACTACAGCATCACATAGTGCATATGGTGGCCCTGGGGGCAAAGAAAGACCCAACACCAGACATCAGCACAGTTTGACAGCCAAACTTGGATTAAGAGCTATTGTAGTTCTAGGTGGGGTTCTAGACAGGGATTTGTTGTCTTTTTGATCCTTTGGGGGCCATGGAAGCCTGGGCTTTGCATGTATTAAGATCCAGAGCATGAACCTAGCATCCTAGCCACATTTCCTGGTTCTAGAAAGCCTAGGTCCATCTCCAAAGTCAGCACCTGCCTGAGTCCATTTTGGGAAAATAGGAACAAGAACCCTCTCTGGTGGTTGACTGGAAAAGTCAGCTGAGATAAACAAAAGCAGGGGTCACAGCAGGTGCCCCAAAGAGCATAGCGATGTGGTCTCTTCTGTCACCATGTGTCCATCACTGACACGGCTTTCCATGTTTAGCTGGTGTCAGCCACCTCTTCAGAGGAAACATAATGGACTCCGCACACCCCAAGACTTCCTCCCTGTGTCACCAATTTTGCCCCAGCTATAACCCATGCCATCAGTCACTGTGAGGACCTGCCTGATGAGAATGTCATTCTTTCCATGTAACAGGACAGTAGTTGTCCCTCCGAAGCACAAGGAGATCTCGACTCTGCTCTCGGGAGGCAGCCAAGCACTTGGCACAACGGGCTCTTGCTGGATTAGAGTTTGAACCCAACCTGCACAGGCCACTTCAGAGATGAGGGAAGGGGAGCCACACTTCATGGTCTGTTGTCAGGAAGGGAGTCAAGCCAGGAGTCCTGAGTCCCCACCTGACCCACACAATCACCAGTTGGACTGGAGAGAGGGTTTTGCCCAACAAGGAGGTCAAAGTCAGAGCTTTGCACTTCATGAGGAAGCATGCTGGATACCTGTCTGGGGATGTAGCTCCATAGTGGAACACTTACCACATATGCATGCACAAGGATCTAAGTTCCATCCCCAGAATTGCAGGGCAGGAGACAGAGAAAAGTCAAAGTAGGGGCTGCATAAAACCAAAGGAGGAGCCTGGCAATGGTTGTGTGCACCTTTAATTCCAGCCCTTGGGAGTCAGAGCCAGGCGGATCTCTGTGAGTTCGAGGCCAGCTTGGTCTACAGAGCGAGATCTAGGGAAGGCACCAAAACTACACAGAAAACCCTGTCTCAAAAAACAAAACAAACAAAGAAACAACAACATCAACAAAAAACGAAGGAGGAAAGAGGAGAGGAGTCTCCAGAGGCTGGACCCCATCATCTCCAGGGCCGCTAGAGCTCTTTCCTCCTCCTCTACTCTCCTCAGTATGAACTGTTGTGTGGCTTCCAAGGCCCAGCTTCTCAGGTTCCACTCCCAAGTGAGAGTTGCCACAGAACTCCTCCTGTTCTCTGAGTGCCCAGCCATCCTGTCCAACACATTGGGGCTCGGAAGTGTGTAGGTCCCTCTTTCCCTGGTTTTGGCTCTGGGCTCTGCCTCCCTGGCCTTCCCAGTTTCCTGAGACTGACTACTCCAGTTGCCACCACAGCCAAGTCCTCTCAGCAGCTGCTGGAGAGCTCAGCAAGCTCACCAGCTTCCCCCAAGTTCCACCCCTTCCTGCCCTGAACGGTGTCCCAGCATTTCCCAGGCCATGTCTGGCACTCGCATCACAGGTCCCCAGCACCAACATGGTGTGCATCCCTGGCTGGCTCACCTAGATGTCTGACTCCCTTCTCTGCAGTCTTGGCCACGCTCCACTTTGGGACACCTGCTCCGTGTGGCTCCTCCCAGACGAACCTCAAGCTTGGCACCTTACTTCAGGGTTTTTGAGGGGCTGATGGGCAGGACGTTAGAGCGACGGAGAGGTGGGGCACTTTAAGGGCATGCCCCATCTGAGGGCCCTGAGCCAATGTCCCCTGAAAGGGAGGGCATTCCTTTCTGTGAAATCCATAGACTGGGAGATGAGGGGCGCTGTGGTAACCATACCCCTCTTCCCAGCTAGGGACTCAAACATTTAGCTTGCTCTGAGAGGTATTAGAAGCCCGCCCAGGTTTGAGGGATTTATGAGGCCACGCCCACTCACACCACCCCTTGCCCAGAGAGGTGAGCTTTCCTTTGTGAGTTGCAAACAAAGAACACCCTCTTCTGGTTTCTACTGGTACTTCCTTCTTCTTGGCTAGCCAGGCCCTGATATACTGGCCTTTGAGTGGAGGTGGGACAGGCTCCTTGAAGGTGTAGGTCTGGAGGTCAGACCTGCATTCCTCTTAGGAAGCTGCAGTCCCCACTGTGGTTGGGCACCAGCAGGACAGGGCCACATATCCAAGTTCCCCTGGGAAACTGGTGAGCCTTCCAGTGTGGGTGCTGGGACAGAAACTCAGATCCCCTGGAAGAGCAGCTAGTGCTCTTCAGACACAATTTTTTCTTTTTTTGTTTTGCTTTTGAGACAGGGTTTCTGTTCTGCCCTGGATATGCTGGAACTTGCTCTGTAGACCAGGCTGGCCTCAGTTCAGAGATCCATCTGCCTCTGCCTCCCACATGCTGAGTTTAAAAGTGTGTGCTAGCAACTGCCCTCCCTGTTTTTTTAAATTACACCGTGTGTGTGTGTGTGTGTGTGTGTGTGTGTGTGTGTGTTTGTGTGTGTGTGTGATGTTAAGGACAACTTGGGCCAGTTGTTTCTCTCCTTGCTCCATTGGGGTCCTCAGGATTGAACTCAGGCCCTCAGTGTTGACCATGATCCCTCGACCTGGTGGGGTTTTGAGGGTGTTGGGGTTTAGTTCTGGGGATGGAGCCCAGGTCCTCACATATGCTAGTTGTAAGGAACATATGTAAGGCCTAGGGTGAACAACCCTGGTCAGGAGTGATAAGTAATAGAATAATGTAAGTAAACCACAAATGGAGTAGTGATAAGCTATAGACTATGTGTGGAAGTAGGGATAAGACTAGAAACCTAGCCAGGAAAGAATATAAAAGATGAAGCCTCAGACCTGACCAACAGAGCTCGTCAGGCCCTTGCGCGAGACGACTCTCCTCTGCCAGAGACGTGAGATCCTGTGCCCAGTGCAGACGTGGCTGACCTGAGGAAGGCTGACCCAAGATCCAGAGGAACAGACATGGCGAGTCCAGACCTGTATACCCGGAGAGGTACTCCTGCTTCCATTTGGAAGACAGGATGAATATTGCTTGTAATCTTACTGTGTGAATAAATGAGTGTTATACCAAGTCTGAATCAAGAGTGATTATTCCTCCCCCGTAACTGGGGTATGTGCTCGCTACAGTTGGCGTAGTCGGCAGGATTTTGGGCTTAAGGCCTCCTTGACCACTGAGCACTGAGGAATGTAAAATAAGTAATACAAAAGAATTGGCTATTACTCTGGTGGAGTAACAAATTACAGGAAACCAAATAAACTAGCAAGCGACCTCAAAGCTGCTCTGAGAAATCAACTCCTCAAAGTCAACTCTGAGGACCTAATCTGAAGGTCCAAGGAGGAAGAACTGGTAGGAGAGAGAGTATCAGAAGCAGACGGGAAACACCACCCTCCCTAAGGGTGCGGAATACCGAAAGAATACCGGACACCTTGATGCCAACCCAGACTCCTGGGGAAGAGCAGAAGGTGCTGAGAAAGAGCTAAATGAGGCGCTGGCTGGCCAAAAGGATAGAAAGGATTGTGGATTTAAAATTTGAAAAATTGATAACTGATTCCTTGAATCAGTCTAAACGAATTAGTGACTGGGAGTGGTACCGTAGGAAAAAATTAATTAAATTTTTGTACGACTTGGTATACCACTTACAATGAATAGATTAATTAAGAAATTTAAGAAGACTAACATCTCCCCGGTGACAAGTAGAGAATATCAAGATGAGGTTGAAGAACAGTGGGGGAAAGTAGCCTCCAAGGTTAAAAATAAGGCCGGCATGAAATCAGTAAATGTGACTAACACATTAACAAATCCGGATGTGGTAGAACAAGAATTAGAGGGATGTAGCAAGGCACAAACTACCGCACTGCTTATGAAAACGGTGCAGGATATTGATAAGGACAGATTAATGAGCAAAAGGCTAGCCTTACACATAGTGCGGAAGGAACAGGAGCATAGCGCTACTCCTGGATGGAAAGGACGTAACACCGTACCATCATTTCCTGTCTCTACCCAAAGTAAGAGAACTCCTATTAGAAATACTATATCAGCTCTGAACCCCTTCAGCACTGGAGGAGGTAGTAATCATCCCAAATTTGAAATGGGAATGAAGTTTGAGGAAATCAGGCCATATACTCCTCAGGAGATCTCAGAATTATGGAAAGATTATGCCCAAAATGGACAGAAAGATGCAGAATATATGTGCCGACTGTGGGAAAAGGGAGCTGACACAGTCATGTTAACTGATCTAGAAATGAGAAAGATCAGAAACATAGTAGAGAACCCCTCAGTATCGGAAGCTCTAGAGCATGTAATTGAGACATCAAAAGGCGATACACATCCACTATTAGATTGGATTACTGCAGCTTGGAGATTTGCATTTCCAACACTAGACCTCACTCAATTTGAATCAGCAGCACAGTGGACAACATACGCACAAGCCATAAAACAATGTAGAAAATTAGGTATATTATATTTCATATACAACCAGGTACCCACACCTCAAGCCGCACCTTTTACACCACAATTTAAAAAGATCATTATTAAAGGAGCTCCAGCACACCTTAAAATGAGCCTAGCTGGACCCCTGCAAGCATGTCAAACCATCTCAGATGCCATGGAATTCTTTAAATCTTACAGGGAAATGGACATAGACAAGGTAGTATCATTTAATGTTAATAAGAAACAGGACAAGAAGAAAGTTACACCACGGTTTTCAAACATAAGACCATTTGGAAAACCTAATCAAATGCCCATAAGACAGAATGCAAACAAACCATGGAATCCAATTAGAAGGTTGACAGGAAGGAAAAATATCCCATGGAGAGAGACACAGAGCAACCCATGGAGACAGACATACCAACCAAAACCTTTTTTAGGCAATCAAAATTTCAAACCAAATTTCAGACCAAAATTTTTCAATCAGAACAACTACAGGCCCCCAAGAGCAGGACCCCCCAGACGCTACATACCAAGACGGACTTGATCAACCCGGCTGGTAGACCATTCGTAGCTATACCTATAATAACTAACAAAGGGCCGAGAATAGTAAAATGGCTAATAGATACAGGTTCTGAAATTAGTATAATAACGGAATTTACAGAACATTTTAAAACTGACAAAAGGGTTATAATACAGGGAATAGCAGCAGAAACAGAAGTACCAGTAATAAAATTAAGACTCAAATTATATAATAAGGAATATGAGATTGAAGCAGCTAGTTTCAATGCACCCTGTAATATCCTAGGCATTAAAGAAATAAGAAAATTATTCCCAGACTTTCTAAATAATAAGAGAATAGCTAAGGTCAGATGTAATCTAGCAGAAGTAAAAATACAACCTATTAAATTACCACACACACCCCCGACCTTCACGGCACAATACCCTATCAAAGGAGGTATTAAGGAAATAACAGAGACTATACAAACTTTGCTAAAAGAAGGCATTATAGAGAAATCTCAATCATTCAATTATAACAGCCTGGTATGGCCGGTGTTGAAACCTAATGGCAAATGGAGATTTACAGTTGACTTCAGGAGAATAAATGAAAAAACACCCAAACTTCCAGGACAACTTCCCGATGTGGAAGACATCTTTCTTAGAATTAAAAATTCAGCTCCAAAAGCAATGGCAACTATAGACTTAAGTGATATGTTCTTTGGAATCCCATTACACCCAACATCTAGGGAACTTACTACATTTACATGGCAAGGACAGCAATATCAATTCTTGAGACTCCCTCAAGGGTATTTGAACAGTCCTATTATTGCAGACAACACCTTAACAACTACATTAAAGAACTTCGAACCAGAATCAGAATGTAACATATATACCTATGTAGATGATATAATGATAGTAGGACAAGCCACTGAAAAAGTACAAAGTACATTAGAGAAACTAATTCAACATTTAAGAAATGAAGGATGGACTATAAACCTAGAAAAAGTAAATAAAGCAGGAACAGAAGTAAAATTCTTAGGGGTACATTGGACTACAGAAGGACCAACAATACCTATAACAGTAATAGATAAATTAAAACAAATTAAGCGGCCCCAGAATAAAACTGAGGTACAACATCTAATTGGCCTATTTGCATATTGGAGGCAACATATCCCATACCTACAGATCATATTACAGCCTTTATATAAAATAACAAAGAAAGCACAGGATTTTGAATGGGACCAAAACTGTGAAAATGCCGTTAAACTGGTACTGGGATATATAAACCAGTACAGCCACCTATATTATATACAGCCCGGTGACCACATATTTGTGGACATCTTGTATACGCAGGGCTATGTTAATTGGAATATATTTTCAAGAAATAAAGACAGGGAAACACCAATAGGCTTCTACTGCAAGAAATTCCCATGGTCAGAGAACAAATATTCGCTGTTCGAAAGAACCATATGGACAGCCTACGAGGCATTCAGGACAATCAACTCACTGCTCAAAGAGAACCATGTGACTCTCCGGTCACATATACCCATTTTGGACTGAGTAAAGGCACCAGGAGAGGCATGGGCTGGACTACCCATGGAAGGAAAGGTACTTCAATGGAAATGGTACCTTCAGGAGTTCCTTCGATCAACACCTCTGTCAGCAAAGGGGTCGGTACCAGCGGTATCGGAGTCGATACTTCAGTCCGACAGGCCCATGACTCCAGAGGGATACATTTTCCCAACCTCAACCCCTCCCCAGAAACAGGTACCAATGGGCCATTGGGGGACTAGAGAGTATGATCCCTCCCTGGTTAATGCCTGGTTCACTGATGGATCAGCAACTACGGTGAACAACAAAGTGAGATGGAAAGCAGCCGCCTATAGACCTGGGGATGGAATGGTCATTACAGACCAGGGCACTGATAAATCAGCCCAACATGCAGAAGTTATAGCCGCACTATTGGCGATAAGACAAACCATAAAGGACAATTATAAACAAATATATTTATACACCGATTCATGGTGTGTGGCAAATGGCATAGCAGTATGGTCAGGTAAATGGAGAAATAATGGGTGGAAAATTAATGGTAAAGACATATGGTCAAAGGCAGCATGGCAGGAATTGGATGAAGCAAGCAGACTAATCAAAATCATAGTATACCATGTAGATGCACATACCAAGAAACAAGATGAGACAAGTAAAAACAATGAAGTTGTAGACAAACTAGCTTCAGCATTAAGTATAAAATTAAAAGGTACATGGAAGGCAAACATTGATCCAGAAACAGGAAAAGGTAAAATACAGAGAGAATGGATACAGATAAGACCATCAACTAAGGACATACCTATAAGTACAGAAGAGATACTGAAAATCCATGAGCAGTTAGGACATATAGGTACACATGCACTAAAAAGTTGGTTCGATAAAAGAAATCTTAAGATAACATGGCAGACAATAAGGAAAGCAATCAATAGTTGCAACAATTGCCCAAAGGCTATGACAAGATTAACACACAATTACCAAGGGATAATAGGACACCGAATGGATTTTAATAGAATCCTACAAATAGACTTCATAGGACCGTTAAACAACTTCAAGGGAAAATATTGCTGTACCCTAGTAGACATAACGACAGGTCTTGGGATGGCCCGAGAAAGCACACACCCAGACCAAAACACAACGATACTTACAGTCTGGGGATGGTGTGCAGCATATGGAACACCAGATATAATACAATCAGACCAAGGAACTCATTTCACAGGAGCCAAAACACAAAGAATGGCTAGAAACTTAAACATTCAATGGGACTTCCATAGAGCCTATACACCAACAGCAGCCGGAGCAATAGAAAGATGGAACGAAATGATTAAAAAACAGCTAGAGATGCATAAGGGAATGCCACTGTCATTAGCAATAAAAATAGCAACTTATGAATTGAATACCAGACCCAGAATAAATAGGAAGTCACCAATAGAAGAAGCTATACAAAAACAACATACAATAGATTATCCTACAGTTATAGATAGAGAAGTAATAAGGAATCCTAATTGCCTTTACAGGAACCGGAAGAATAACAAATTATCCCCAGCAGAAATAATAGCACCAGGAACAGGAAACAACGTGTGGATAACTCAAGGTAAAAAGGACTTGAAATTAGCCAGGCTGGAGGATATAGCATAAATGTGTGTCAGGGAGGTGATATTCATAAGGGCAACCCTCCTGACGATTTGGCTAATAGCTATTGCAGTATACATAGTACTGCCAATCTTAGAATTTGTTTTTCCCTTCTGTAACATCATTTACCAAAGAAGCTACTCATACAACATAGTTAACAATACCAATCCTGAATACGCTTCTGCAGCATCCAGAGCAGACAACTTCACGGTATGCTGGATACACTATCTACACAGGAGGCAATAAGAATAGCAAAGGTGATGTACACACTAAAGGCAAGCAAGCTATATGCTATTGGGGCCTCTGTGTGCTCATTTTTCTGCCTCAGGTTAGCAGATGTGATGGCAATAACAGCATACCAATGCCAGCCCTATTGGACAGTACACCCACAACAAACAGACCCACCACCATGCCACATGTTATACAAGTGGGCACTAGGAAACAGAATACCATTGCTACTCCAACAATTTATGATCTAGAAGGCAAATTACCACTATATTGGTCAGCAGAGAGAAGATTTACACATTATATAGGAAAAACACATAGTTTTTGGCAAAAATATGCAGCATGTTTAACATATGCCTGGTATAAGGGTTGTGATCAATATAGAATGGCACTTAGCATATACCATCCAAACAAAGAATATATGTTAGAATCAGGGGATGATGTTAACACCAACATACATGAGCAGAACCCATTAAAATGCCATTACAATGAATTATGGACCAAAATTACCAATCACGCAGCCATATACAACATGTATTGGACAAAGAATTCACATATCAGAACAAACACATTAAGGGTAAACTCACACTATAGGACCAATACAATGGGAATAGAAACAGAACCAGAATTTGACTGTGAACTAGGCATGAATAGCTCCTTTGTGAGACAATATTTCGCACCAGTAATAGCACAACAAATGGAGGAGATAGGTATGCTGTATAATAAGATATCAGAAAGGTGGGAAGAACAAGTATATAATTACAATGATGATTATTATGATGGTGATTACCCTACTAGTACATATTCAACAACACCTAAAGTAACTACAACACCTATAAACCCATGCAACCCTATGAATTGGACAGCATGCAATGATGGTGTAATGGTAAAACCATGGCCAGTAGAATAATACCATTACCCAAACCCTGGGGAAATAGATGTCCCAATAACTTATGGAGATACATTAAAAAACATAAGCTAGATGTACCAGGACAAAATAATACTAACTGGTTATGCGTAGCAGACTATCCCAATTTACCATTCTATGGTAACTTCTCTGTATTATATAGCACAGATAACCCATCAGTAAAAGGAAAGGAATGGAAATGGGATGACTGGACAAAAATACTGCAATTAGGAGTAGAACATTGGAGATTCCCAATCATACTTACAGATATTATACAACAACCTTGGGCTTCAATGAGACACGCAATGAAACCTAAATATGATTGCAACACAGACACCACCACACACATCTGCATACTTACAGTAAATTCCACATTACACAGGGAAAAACACTCTTTTGCATATGCATGTATCAACATGTCCGAAGCAAACACAAACATTAGACAAAACAACAATACGAAAACCATAGTGGACCTACATGTAGGACCTTTATTTACTGGAAGAACATCAAGGTCAGTACAAGATTTAATAGCAATCACAGATACAATAGGCCAGGAGATACCATGGCTAGGAATTTTTGCGGACAGTACTGCAAATATAACAGCTACTAAACAGGTCCAGGCAATAATGAGATTTAATGATGACCAACAGTCATATCCAACATATTTTACGCAAGCAAGCAATTTGGGACTTTTTAACCTAACCTTAGCAAAATCACTAACATGAGGTGTCACAAGCCTGAGAAACAAATTATCATGCTTTACCGAAATAAATAATACAGCGGTATGGACTAACTGTACCACAAATAAAGCAACCACAATAATAAATTTGAATATATATGGTAAAATTACCATAATAAACAAACATATGTCATTAGCAAAATTTGACAGCACACCAATATTAACCATAGGCATGATACATGAACCAAAACATAAAATACATAACATGCTAGGTGGCAGTAAGATATCAGTTTGCTGGTTTCACGAATCTAAAGACTTACTGGACATGCCCATACCCTGGGAAGTCAGTGCCAATGTTACTACAGATGAAGTAGCAGCAAAAAATATTTTCATATTTAATAGGGCAATTGAACAAAGGGCATACAATTTCACAGGTATAAGGGAGGTAGAATATATCCCACCATATGTACAAATGGCAAAGGCTATGAGAATCAATAAGGTTATGGATCCAGATGACATAATGGTACATTATAAAAATGGGATAACTAGATCAGGTAGTTTTTGGCAAACTTTGGATTATGAAATGGATAGAGTAATTGAATTACAGCACCATAATCTCCCATATTATTTCTACATGTTAATGCCAAATCCACAATATAAAGAATGGAATAAGGCTGAATGGGTAGCACACAAACCTAGAGGTTCGATGAAATCACATACACAATATTGGGATAAAATATATTATCTCCCGATATCAAGAAATAAGGATTTTCTCAGTGAACATTCCAACACACCATTAATTATATTTAGAGGAAATATGACCAGACCAAATAAAGAAAATATTGGATTATATACAGCTCATTTTCCAAAAGGATACCTAATACCACCAGAAGGAACCCCAACAGTATTCAAGGCACCAGCTATTATACCAGACCTAAAAAGTCCAGCTAAATTAGTTTTATACCCTAGGATTAGAAAAATTGAAATTACAATAGACTTGACAGCACTGAAACCACCTATAGAATATTGTAGTGATGTGAATTTTAGATTCGATTTAGACTACTCATCACCGACAAGAGTAGGAAGAAAACCACTACAAGCAATGGCAGTAGCAGCCTTTATGGCAGGAGCAATTTTAGGTGGGATAATGGGTGGAGGAGTATCAGCAGCAATGATAGAACCAATAAAGGCAGAAATATACCACATACAAGAAGTAAATAAGAAAACAGCAGAAGCTTTAGCAGCTATGTCAAATTCTATAGATGGCATGCATACACTAATACAAACTATGCAAGGCGAGATAAAAATGTCACAAGACCTTTATAAGGAGCAATTCTCCTATCAAGCAAAACTTATTAATACTAACCATAACATGATGATGTGTCAAATGTATCGAACTCAAGTCAGTAATATGAATAATGAATTAAATAGTTTATTTAGCACAGGGTTAGGGAGAAGAACAAGAGAATATCAAAGTATACTAAACCCTGAATATGAAAGCTCATGTACAGATGGATTATGCAATATACATTTAGTACAGATCTTCTTACAAAATTCATTTTCATCATTCCAAGGCGATACCACAGCTATATACTGAAAGAACAGGAGTATCAGAATGGAACCACCAATACTTAGTACCCATAGACCATTACTTATGGACCAATATGAATGACACACCGGTGTACATACCATTAGAAGACTCCATATCATTAGGAGCAAATACATACGTTTATCCACATCTACCAGAAAGCACACTTGAAACTAGTCAATTAGCAGTAACTACTATCACACAGTCACTAGAAGATACAGGAGATTATACACTTTCTTGATATGTGCTAAATATTTACCTACTTTAGTTAGCTGCATAAATCTTAATGAAACCACAATGAATGATGATATCACAACATTCAATATTACAGAATCAGGATGCTATATGGTACACAACTGTAGCATCCTACAAATGAATTTCACTAATTATGATTGTAAAAACATAACCAAACAAAGAGTGACCACATTAACACTAGAAGAAAAAAATTATTTTGATGGCTCACACTTATTTAATGACCCAACAGAATTAGAACATCACCAAACATTTGTAAAACAAGCAATGGAGTTACAACACATTGCAGATTTCAATCAGAAACAACTAGAATCCATACATAACAAAATTAAAAAACAAGATGCAGCCATACATACATCACAAGCACAAACACACAATCTAGTGAATCTGTTAAGAACAAATACATACATAAACAAGGACTGGGAGAAACAGATGCAGAAATGCAGCTTTTGGGATTATTTAGGCAGATTAGTCAGATTAGATATAATATGTACACCAATTTACACATGGTGGCACTGGATAAAGTTAGCAACCTTTTGGTTTTTAGTAATTTTAGGGATAAGTATTGCTTTATGTTTGTCTGAAAAAATCAAATGCTTGATAATAACTCCATGCTTAAGATGTCTTACAGGAATCAAGTAACAGGAAACCCACTTTGGAATCCATCAGGCAGACGCTTCGATTTACTTAGTAAAAATGGAATGAGTAATTTACTATATACCACATACCAAAAATATATGGAACCATTGTCTGATATTTTCTATAGAATAGGAATATTATCTATGGCAGGAACGATACAGGGATGCAAATACTGCACCCATAAATATGCAATGTTCTACCTATCAGAACCAGGTGAGGTAGACAACCTCCCAATGCTCTTGATGCACTTAACGTTCCACTTGACAATAGAAAGAGGTATACATGATATGAGATTAATTGGAGATGGATACATGAGATATTATGGAACCATGCAATCTAGTATATATAGGGTGAATGGAATGTATAAAATACACAGAAATAACATGGATGCAGCCTTACATATAAGCGCCGCTTTAGCTCCAGCATATGTGGGCTGCGGTAATCATAGACTATATGAAACATATAGAACATGGCTAAAACATAATCCTGATGAAGCAATAATAAGCATTGATAAAGATTTCCTGAATGACCCACAGTGGGAAACAGGAGAACCAATGTATTTACAAAGCATATGTACTAGAATATTGTGTAGAGATTTTGTTATAGATGTGTTAAAAGAATTTGCAGTTTATAGCACTTGGTTGAAGTTATATAATGCACATATAGAGAAAAAACATAAAAATAAACCACCCAGAATGAGAAGGATAAGAATGCTAGGATTAACAAATTAGGATAATATATTGTAAATTCCCAGGCTGCGACCTCATGTGATGCCTTTTATGTTGAAGACATTTCAGGCATCAGGGGATGGAATGTAAGGAACACATGTAAGGCCTAGGGTGAACAACCCTGGTCAGGAGTGATAAGCAATAGAATGATGTAAGTAAACCACAAATGGAGTAGTGATAATCTATAGACTACGTGTGGAAGTAGGGATAAGACTAGAAACCTAGCCAGGAAAGAATATAAAAGATGAAGCCTCAGACCCGACCAACAGAGCTCGTCAGGCCCTCGCGCGAGACGACTCTCCTCTGCCAGAGATGTGAGATTCTGTGCCCAGTGCAGACGTGGCTGACCTGAGGAAGGCTGACCCAAGATCCAGAGGAACAGACATGGCGAGTCCGGACCTGTATACCTGGAGAGGTACTCCTGCTTCCATTTGGAAGACAGGATGAATATTGCTTGTAATCTTACTGTGTGAATAAATGAGTGTTATACCAAGTCTGAATCAAGAGTGATTATTCCTCCCCCGTAACTGGGGTATGTGCTCGCTACACTAGTCAGTCACCCAACCGCTGAGCTACATCCACAGTAGATATTTGTTACTCAATGGCAGGGATGGAACTTGGGTCCTCACTTTGCCAAGTGAGCACCATACCTTTCAGTGGCCCCAGCCTGGCACTCTCATTTGTAACCTCAGACATGTTTGCATACTGCCTGGTTTTGTGAACACAGCCATATCCTCAGGGTGACAGTGTCTTTGTGGAGTGCCCCTCTGTTAGACATAGTCCAACATGACTGGACACTCAGAATGTTGGTGTCCCCACTGTTGGAACTACAAGGACCTCAGATCCCTGTCTTTGATCAAACATACTTTCTAATCAGCGTGGTGGCACACACCTGTTATTCAAGCACTTGAGAGCTGTGGGATGTTCTGTATGGCAAATGTGTTGCTCTGATTGGTCAATAAATAAAACACTGATTGGCCATTGGCTAGGCAGGAAGTATAGGCAGGATAAGGGGGGAGGAGGAGAATAAAGCTGGGAAGTAGAAAGCTGAGTCGGAGAGACACTGCCAGCCACCACGATGGCAAACACCATGTGAAGATGCTGGTAAGCCACGAGCTACGTGGCAAGGTTTAGATTTATAGAAATGGAAGAATTTAAGATATAAGCACAGTTAGCAAGAAGCCTGCCATGGCCATACAGTTTGTAATCAATATAAGTCTCTGTGTTTACTTGTTCGGGTCTGAGAGGCTGTGGGACTGGCAGGTGAGACAGATTTGCCCTGACCCTGGACTAGCAGGAAAACTCTAGCTACACTTGGGAGGCAGGAGAATCTCCTGATACCAACGGTGTAAGGCCATCCTGGGCATGAAGTCATGTGTTGCCTCCATGTCCAGCTGCAGACACAAGCCAAGCATGCAGACATCCCCAGGCCTGGGGAGCAAAGCCACACTGCACACCACAAACCCAGTGATACCCAGTCTGCTCCAGTGGGGATGCCATGGCTGAAGAGGCAGGGCAAGGAAGGCAGCAGCTGCTCCTTTGCAGTGAGGGTCAAGACCCAGGGTACTCAGAGACACTGAGGGCCTAAGGACCCAGCAGCAGGCCAGCCTGCGTCAGCCTGGAGTGACCATTTAAGGAGGAAGGAGTCCAAAGTCCTGGACCCAAAGCTGCTGGTGGCTGCTGGGTACAGGAGCAGGGCCATGGTGGGGTCCTGCTGTGATCAGAGGGTGCAGCAGAGCATCTGAAGGGCAGACAAGGACCAAAGGAGAACAGGCCACAAATGCAGAGACCTTATAGTGCTTCTGTGAAGCAGAGCTGGGAAGTGTTGTGCAGGTGAAGGGGAGCAGCAGGCCTCTCCATATCGGTTGATTGTAGTCATTGCACTATACCTGTTGCTTGTCTTATGTGTGTGTGTGTGTGTGTGTGTGTGTGTGTGTGTGTGTGTGTGTGTGTGTATTGTGTTTGTGACACAGGTGTGACCATGCCAGTTTGAACAACCGTAAGTGCAAACGTGGGTAACAGTGAAATATCACATATCTTTCTTTTGTAACAGGGTCTCATGAACTACCAGTTCTCAGGTTCCTTGGGTGTCCCTCACCCCTTCCTGGGGTTAGAGGTTCCCATGGCATTCCAGGACTTGTTTTTATGTAGTTCCTGAGGATTCAAACTCAAGTCCTCAAGCTTTCAGAGCAACTCCTCAGACCCTCCCAGTGTCTCCACAGCCCCACTTGTTGGTCATAAAATTCTCATATCATTGCTGACATTTCTGTTCAAACATTTTCTAAGTTGGACATTTTCTCACTACTGAGTCTGAGGGTTTTTTAATAGCTAGTTGCCAGCAGCTGCAGCCAGCAGCTCTTGTGTCTTGATGAGCAGAATTTCTAGATTTGCTTTCAAAAGACCAATATTCCTTTATGGAGTTTTCTTTTTCTTTTTTTTTTTCCAGACAGGGTCTCTACATAGTCCTTACAGGGATGGAACTCACAGACATCCACCTGCTTCTGCCTCCTGAAGGCTGGGATTAAAGGCTTGGGCTACCACATCCAACACCACATGTTGGTCATGTGTGTGCACAGGCCTGTGGAGATGGAACCCAGGCCTTCCATATTCCAGGTGAGAATGGAGAACCTGCCTAGGGTTTGACTCTGTGGAATCCTGAATCAGTGTCAAGGGTGTGCTGGTGTTGAGGGTCAAGACCCTGAACACCATGTCCTGCTTTACCATATGGCTCCTCTAGGGATTCCCCACACGGTTTCATATATGACATTTGGCAGTGCTATCTGGTTTCAAAACATGGCATTTTTACTCTGAAATTGTGAAGGATGCCCTTCTGAAACATTCATTTTATTTTTGCTCTATTTTTTTTTTAGACAAGTCTTCTCTGTGTAGCTCTGAGTGTCCTGAACTTGCTCTTTAAACCAGGCTGGCCTCAAATTCAGAGATCTTCCTGCCTGCCTCTGCCACCTTAGCGCTAAGATTAAAGACATGAGCCACCATCACCTGGCTGAAACATTTTAATTAGCATTGATTGTGCAAATGAGTTTTGTGGTCATTTTCTTAAAATGACTTTTTACATTTTTATTGCATTAGGGGCAGGGTTCATGCCACGTGTCCATATAGCTGTCAGAGGACAACTTGTGGGAATTCGTTCTCACCCTCTACCACATGGGCCCTGCAGATAAAACTCAGGTTGTCAGGCTTGGTGGCAAGCACCTTTACCCACTGAACAATCTTACTGGCCTAACTTTTGTTTTTAGCTTTTCATGCTAAAGTGAATTAAAGGGCTCACACGCAAGGCAAGCTCTTTTCCAGCCAACCCTTCACTTCGTTGAGACAGCCTCATGGTGACATTTATCCTCTTTCTTTATTTGCTTCTCTTTATGATTTCTTTGTTTTCTGCACATGAATGTTTCACCTGCATGTATGTCTGTGCATCATGTGCACTCTTGCTGCCTTTGGTGGTCAGAAGAGTGCATTGCATCCCCTGGAGCTGGGGTTACCATGTGGGTGCTGGGAGTTGAAACCAGATCTTCCATAAGAGCAGCAAGTACTCTTAACTACCAAGCCCTGCTGTGAGACAGGCAAGAAGTAGAGCTTGCACTCTGTTCTTCACAGCTGATTCTCTGCACACCCTTGAGGGCCTGGCTGGTACCACCTATACAGGCTTGGAGTCTGCAGCTCGCTATCTCTGATTTCTGCCTAGAAATCCATTTTATGTGGATACGCAGGCTGACCCGCATACTTGGCAATCTTCTTCACTCTAGTCTGAATATGCTTGGGTGTTTTCTGCAAGGAGAGTGTTTTAGTTTTCCTGTTCCATCCTGCTGCCTCCCGATTTCCTACAGAGGGTCCCCTGGCCCAGTGGTGAATGAGAAGGGTATGAACCACAACACCACGTCCACTGTGCTCCTTTTTGCTTTATCTGTGGTACCTGGCAGCCTGGCACCCACCTTTGCTTGTGCTGATGCTGTTGCTCTTTGTAAGCTTTGAAGACTTACACCAGTGTAGAAATTTGGACTCCTTAAGTTGACAGTATTTTGTGTAGAAAACAAGCATGCCCTGAGAATGCTGTAAGAAGTCAGTTGCTGGCACCTCCATAGCACACAGAAGCACAGTCCCTTCAAGATGATTTAGTGTTGAAGGTGGTCCAGCAGACATGCATTAGTTTCCTATGTCTGATGTATGTGGCTGCCCCATTTAACAAAATCTGCTTATGCTGTACACCCAGTTTCAAAACTCCTGCATCCCCCTCTGACCTCTAAGAAAGCATGTCAAAGGGAAGGTGGTCTGACCTCTGACTGTTCCCATAACAGGTTTCTGTATCAACCAAGGGAGGGAAGCCTCCTGAGGGAAGGAAGGCCAGCACCTAGGGGCAAATGTAGGGATCACATGGGGGTGGTGATCCATGGGGCAGGGACTCTGAGATCAAGGAAGGGGCTGCCAGGCCTCCCACAGGACAATCAAGACAACCCTCCCAGACACACCCACAGACCAGCCTGACCCAGACAGTCCTTCATTCCCAAGTGATTCTAGATTGTGTCAGGGTGACAGTAAAGACTGACCATCTAGGGGTCTATGTCAGTAAGGACCTGGTTCAAGTGTTATGATGGGAGCTCAGGGCAGAGTGCCCGAGGGCAAAGCCAGATACCCAGGGAACTATTTGCAGATTCAGGGTGCAGGCCGGGATTGTCCAGGAGCTGCAGTTTGCTGATGGCTTAGGGGCTCTGCTGAAATTACAGCCCAGTGGGATGCCTGACATCTGGGCACTTGGGAGGTAGAGGCAGGAAGGACAGGAGGTCAAGGTCATTCTTGGCCACATGGGGATACTGAGGCCAGCCTGGGTTACATGAGACCCTGTCTCAAACAACAACAATACAAAACCAACAATTCTCTCTTCCCAGGTGGGGATGAGAGGAGCCCATTAGCCTGGCTAGGGTTTTCTCATAGGACTAAATGAGGGCTGTGTTTCAGCTGGGTCAGTCAGGGGCATGGACTTGCCTGGGTTTAAACAGGGTTCACACCTACCAGTGACTCTGACCCTAAGGGATATGCAGACATTTTATTTGGATTTTACCCCTTAGTGGGTGGAGCCACAGCTTCTGGTTGGGCCCTTGGTGTACAGGACATCCAGGTCAGGACCTGGCTAGCTCAGAGGTAGCAGTATTCAAGTTAAGGAACTATTTTTTTTATTTCATTTTGTAATTGTTGGTAGTTGTTCTTGGCATCTCAGCACATGTGGCATCAGAGGACGGCTCTGTGGAGTCCATTCTTTCCTTCCATCTTCCTGCAGGTTCCAGGGATCCAGCAAATCATCGGGCTTGCCAGGCAAGCACCTTAAGGTCTCAACCAGCTAGCCAGCCAAACCATCCCTCGTTTTTAGACACAGGGTCTCATGTACCCCAGACTAGCCTTGAAGTTGCTGTGTAGCTGAGGACAGCCCTGAACTCCTGAGTGCTGGGGTGGGCCTTGAGCACAGGAGCTACTAACTTCATAGCTCCAGGATCCTGGAGGGGCTGCTCTCATCATTCCATCTGACTTTGTAGAAAATGAAGTTTCTTGGTGTCTCTGTGTAACAACCCAGCTGTCCCGGAACTTGCTTTGTGGACCAGGCAAGCTGGCCTCCAACTCACAGAGATCCCCCTGCCTCTGCCTCCTGAGTGCTGGACTAAAGGTGCATGCCACAGTGCTTTACAGTAATTTATCTTCTACAAGGAGATTTATTGGGGCTAGCGAGGTGGCTCAACAGTGAAAAGCACAGGCTGCTCTTACCTAGGACCTGAGTTCTGTTCCCAGTACAAATATCAGGCAGCACAACAGCTGGCTCCAGAGGATCCACCACCTCTGGCCTGTACCAGCACCAACACTTTTGCCTGAACACTGAGACACCATTAGGATCATGAGATCGCTCATCAAGTAAAGCCTGATGATCTGAGTTCAGTCCACAGGGCCTACATGTAAGGAGAGAACCAACCCCGGTAAATTATCTTTGACTTCCACAGGTAAACTGCACGCAACAAAATAATTTCTTTAAATGTTTTTCTAAGGGCTCCTTTAGAGTTCTTGTCCACAGGCAAAACCGTTTCCCCTTCTCATTTGTCCACAGATGTCAGCTAGGTGCTGGAAATTTCTTCCAGGGTAGTAGAGAAGCAGCTTTGAAAAACCATTAAGTCTGGGAAGAGGCCCCAGGCACCCCCACCTGCAGCCAGTGGTACTTCAGTCCAGATGCCCTCAGGGACCACAGCCCCCTCCCAGGATAGGACTAATCACAATTCAGGCCTGACCCCTGAGTGTCTCCAGGCAGCCTGTCCTGCCACATTTCCCATCTGCCTTTCAGGTCCATTCATATTTCCTCTGACCCTTGTTCATGTAGACTGAAGGAAGTTCAGGTGAGGCAGTATTATGAGTAATTTTTGCACTTTCTTTTTCCACACTTTCCACTTGGAACCTCTGAGCATTGAGACTGAAGTAGCCAGTGACCGCCAGTCCTTCTCCCTACAATCACTTCCCCTGTGGCCTCAGACATAACAGCCTAACAGCCTCCTGATTGTTTACAAAAGGCAGATGTTTGAGGAAACAGAAAACAAAAAGGTCATTGGTTTCTGTCCATCAGCTCCCAGACCCCCCAGAGGAGAGCTTGCTTGTTTAGTGTAGCCAATGTAGTGACAATCCCAAGTTTCCACCTTTATTGTCTTTACAAGATCACTCTCAAGACACAAAGCTCAACTGAAAGCCACATCAACATGGTCCTGTGGCTTCAAGCTCTCTGGGGAACCCTGGCTCTGGTTGGCAGGACAGCTGTGTGCAGCCCTGAAGTGTCAGTGAGGGGTGCAGAGGCCACAGGGACACAAACCAAAGGCATGGTCATGGTCCACACATGTGGTAGGAGAGGCTACTGTGTGAAGAGGTCAGGTGGATGTGGACAGTGACATCCCTGGGATTCACACAGTGTCAAGTGTCAAGGTGTCATCAGAGAAATTCTGAAGACATTATGTTATACAGGGCCAGCAAGCCTGCTCAGTGGGTAACAGTGTTGTCTGCCATATCTGATAACCTGAGTTTCATCCCTTGTATTCACATGCATATGGTGAAAGGTAGAACTGACTCCTGCAAGTTGTCCTCAAACCTTCATACTTGTCCTGTTTCTCTCTCTCCCTCTCTCATACACTCATACACACACTGAATAAATGCATATATAAATGAATGTAAGAAGAGTAATCAGAGGTAGAAGCCCTGAAAAAGTGAGGGGCTGGGGTATAGCTCAGGTAGGCTTGCCTAGCATGTTGCAAGGCCTCATATTTAATCCCAAAAATTGAAAAATAAAGTGTAATTGAATCAAACATGCAGTTTCTTGTTACAATTTCCTAACATATACAGCATATTAGGCCAGGCTTGAGAGCCCACTCCTTTAATCCCAGTGCTCCAGAGGCAGAGGCTGGTGGATCTCTCTGAACTTGGTGCCAGCCTGGTTGTCTACATAGTGATTTTCAGGACAGCCAGGGATACATGGGGAGACCTTTTCTCAAAAAAAAAAAAGTCACATTGTATGAAAGAAAAAGTATCTGCTCAGGACCCCCAAGACCAAGTTCTCAGTACAAAGGAGATTTCTTTGTCTTAGAGGGACAGAGGAGAGAGAATAGGAACAAACACAAGGGATAGAAGACAAGAGAGAAGGGGGATGGGACCAGAGAAAGGGACAGGGATATTTGTCCCAGAGTGACAAAGGAATGCCTCTGGATAGAGGGGAGATAGAAGTGGCCCATTGGAAAATGGTAGTGAAAGGGAAAAATCAGTAGCCATCTAGAGAGACGCTCCCCCACCTCCTCTAAAGGTATTTGCTGACCAGAGGTTTTAGAACTGACCAGAAGTTGAACTCATGGGAAGGTAAGGCTGAAACAATAAATCTATATATCCTGGACTTGGTAAAACAGGATATGGGGAGTAATGGACTCAACTGACCAGAAATTGAACTTATGGGAAAATAGAACTGGAACAATAAATTTGAATGTATATATCCTGGGTTCAGCAAAAGCAGGACATAGGGAGTAAAAAATTTATGTCTCTGTAGATACCCTGAATCCTGTTAGCCATCAGTAACCTCATGCTTATAGTTCAGCCAGTAACTCCAAAGAACTACCTACCCCTAGCCCCCTTGTCCAATCCCAAGATATGTAACTCTCTGGATGTAAACCTTTCCTATATAAACCCCTTCAAGTGAGCGCTGGGCCTGTCCTCCTCCACCTGCTATGCTGAGTGTTTGGAAATGGGACCAAGCCTGGGGCTTGCTTTGTTACTAAGAAACCTCTGTGTGCTTGCAGGGGTTATTGGCTCTGTGGTGGTCTTGCCTGGGGGTCTTGAGACCTGGGCACAACAATGATTTTTAAAGGTAAAATGGGAAATCTTGCCTTGGAATGAGGTACTTAATTTTAATTGGGTATGTTAATTAGGTGAGCCAAAGGGGACTTTTGATCTCTGGATCATGGCAGTCAGCCTTAGGAAGAGGAAACGGCCAAATAAGGGAATGGACCTTGGAGGCAAGCTTCAGGAATGTAATCTAATGATTTTTAGCAAGACAGAATCCAGAGAAGGACAAGGCCTTCCTACAGAGGGAATCAGGAGAAAGACAAGGCCTGCCAGAGCCACGTGCTCAAATGGGCTGGTGTTCTTTCAGTGTGTAGCTGTGCACACAGCACTTTTGCTGGATCTGACATCCTGGGTGTAGAGATGGGTCAAGGTCTCTGGGAAGGTATGGGCAGATTACCTGCAGATCCTGGGCCGAGGTCTAGAGGGAACCCACGACTTTGGTTTCTCATGAATTTCTCTCATAGATGCCAAAGAATGTCACTCTCAGTGGGGAGGACTATGGTGAGTTTTAAGGGCCTGGAGGCCACTACTTCCTCCTCTGGATGCCATTAGCTGACTGTACACTTCCCAGCTGATACTAGGGGAAAGTGAGAGAGACTAGGTAAAATGGAGTTGAGATTTTGGAGGTCCTGAGAGGCTCAATCCCACCATGTTAATTAAGGAGGGGAACAGCTGAAGGTGTCAGTGGAGCGATATCCCAAGTGTTCTCAAGGTTGGCGCCGTGAGTCAGTGTGATGGTGGTTGGTGTGAACTCATGGAACCATGGAATCCAGTGTGGGCGGTGGTCAAGGGGTAAGTGGCAGAAAGTAGAGAGCTGGTGTGGAGGCTGAGGAATTTTAAAATGAGTGGTGGGACCTACAGGGACTGATGTCTATGGTGGTCATACAGTCAGTCAACAGCAAAGTTGTTAGGCTGTTTCCACAAGGAAGGTTGCTCACCTCTAGGCCTGGGCTCTCCAAGACTGGCCTAGGAAACTACAACAACTGGCTTAGGCCACACAGCCACTGTACAGAGTGGGGCTTGAAATACCATTGCAAAATGTACCTGAGAGGTGGCAGTTGATGAAGGCCTGGGCTGAGGCTTTGACTCTTTGAGTCCAGCTGTGGGACCTAGAGTGCCTTTATGGGAGAGAGGGGTCACCAGTCAACCAAAGCCCTTCCCTGCTATGGGAACACAAGATGAAGGGAGGGTAACCTTTTGAGTCTCGGGCACTGTGGGTGCCTCAGTCCCACTCCAGCACCCAGGAAGGTTATAGCCCAGCACTAAAGGATCAGAGCTTATGTACATAAGGCTGTAAGCCTGCCCAGCTATAGCTCCATTTCTGATCCACCCCTTCAAGGAACAGAGTCACACACCATTGCTGTGGGATGTATGGCAAATGTGTTGCTAATTAATCAATAAAACACTGATTGCCCGTTGGCTAGGCAGGAAGTATAGGCGGGGCAAGGAAGAGAATAAAGCTGGGAAGTGGAAGGCTGAGTCAGAGAGACACTGCCAGCCACCATGATGAGAAACAGCTTGTGAAAATGCCGGTAAGCCACGAGCCATGTGGCAAGGTATAGATTAAAGGAAATGGATTAATTTAAGATATAAGAACAGTTAGCAAGAAGCCTGCCATGGCCATACAGTTTGAAAGCAACATAAGTCTCTGTGTTTACTTGGTCAGGTCTGAGAGGCTGTGGGACTGGCAGGTGAAAGAGATATATCCTGACTGTGGGCCAGGCAGGAAAACTCTAGCAACAAATGGCGCCCAACGTGGTGGCAAGAGTTTCCACCTAAAACCTGAAAAAAGATTCTAAAATGGAGCTAAAAACAGCTTCCTAATTGTCTCTCTCAAATAACCGGCAGCTGCTGGTTTGAGCTATTGGCGGGTTCCTAGCGCGTGTGCTTGCTTGATCTGCAGTAGGGTGGAAATGAGGCCTCTGCAAGTGGCACATTAAGCTGCATGGTGGATTTAGACATTGCTAGTATAAAACAAAGAAAGAAGTTTCTGGACTACATGCTGCTTGGATAAAAGCATAGACCCATGATAGCTCCCAGAGTTGGTGGTAAACGTAGCCATGTTGAGAAGCTGTGGGCGGAGCCAGCAGCCACAGCTGCTGCAGGTTAAAGCAATAGATTCACAATAAGACAGATTCAGATGTAATAGTTTACAATGTGTGTAAAAGATACGTAGGCTTGAAAAAGACAAAAAAAGGTGATATATACAGTTATAGAAAAAAATACATAGTTTTAAAAAATAAAGTCTTTAAAGAGACAGTAAAATTAATATAAAAAATAAGCCCTGTGAAGATGACTATTACACAGAGAATCTGGATTGTGTTGTCTTTGGGATTTTTAACTGCAGAAAAACATTTGATTGTAAAAGCTGTTGAGTTATGCCAAAATGTATATTTTAAAGGTACCTTGACTTCAAAATTTGGATATAAGGATATGTTGCTTTGGAAAGGAGTCTCTGCTTTTGTTCCCACAGAAAGCCAAAGGCTATGGAATTGTTCCAGATTAAGATACATCAGGTTTGACCAGCCAAGACCCCCTGAAGGTCTCCAATGACACCATGGCCCAGATGATCCAACATCCAGAATGGTTTGAAGGCATCTGGCTCAGACGATACAGCCTCATGGACTATTCCATACTTCTAAAATTTTCTTTGTTTCCCCATAAGATACAGCGCCCCCTTCCAGCAGGAAGCAGTAAGAGAAGCTACGCCCAAATTCCCAAATTATATGTAATTTTACTTTGTTAAGGTTAAAACCTTCCTTTTTGGAAAAAAAAAAGGGGAAGTGCTGTGGGATGTATGGCAAATGTGTTGCTAATTAATCAATAAAACACTGATTGGCCGTTGGCTAGGCAGGAAATATAGGCGGGGCAAGGAAGAGAATAAAGCTGGGAAGTGGAAGGCTGAGTCAGAGAGACACTGCCAGCCACCATGATGAGAAACAGCTTGTGAAAATGCCGGTAAGCCACGAGCCATGTGGCAAGGTATAGATTAAAGGAAATGGATTAATTTAAGATATAAGAACAGTTAGCAAGAAGCCTGCCATGGCCATACAGTTTGAAAGCAACATAAGTCTCTGTGTTTACTTGGTGGGGTCTGAGAGGCTGTGGGACTGGCAGGTGAAAGAGATATATCCTGACTGTGGGCCAGGCAGGAAAACTTAAGCTACACACCATGTCTTACCCCCATACTTTCTCCATCATCACAGACACTGGGGGTCTGGATGCCCTCTGCTCCAGCACTAGTGGACACAACCATAGCCAGTACATGCTGCCAGGATTAGGCTCCATTCTAGGCTGCAGCCTGGGGTTTCCTGCCCTGTCAGCCCCACCCCTGGCTTCCAGAGACGACTATACCTACATTAGAGCTTCTCTTTGCCAAAGAGAAGACTATATCTACAGCAGAGCTCCCACCCCCACAGCCCCACTATTTTCTCTTTGCTCACGCTGGTGCCCATGAGGGGTCTCCGTGTGTGCTCAGGAGGTCTGAGTATCCTGTCCATGTTTCTCTGTCTCTCCAAGATGCCTCACAAAGAACTGGGACAAAGATGGAGAAGAGATGGTCCTGGGCTTTACCCCTACACCTACCCCTAGCACCCCACCCCTCCCAGCCCAGGAAACATCTGTGGACCCAGAAGCTATTTCCTGCTGGCTAGTCACATAACCCATTTGGATGAGGGTCCAGCCCTCCTTCACATCACCTCCACACGGAGCTCTTAGCCCTTCCTGAAGCCACCCACTACTTCTTCTCTGTGTTTGGTAGGACAATAGTCCATCCCAGGGATTCATGGCTCTATCAGAATAAGCCAGCAAGTGCCATCAAGATGAAGATGCTCACCACCAACCCTGATAGCCTGAGTTCATACTGCAGGACCCACATGGTGGAAGAGAGAATGAACTCCTACAAGTTGTCATCTGTCCTCTACATGTGTAAGATGGCCTCTGTGCATGTGCACAGGCACACACACACATACACACACACACACACACACACACACACACACACACACACACACACAAAGCCTATGAATGATGGTCCAAGAATTTAATCCTAGCACTCCAAGAAGCACAAGCAGGCTGATCTCTGTGAGTTCAAAGATCTGCATAGTGAGTTCCAGGACATCCAGGGTTACTTAGTGAGACCCTCTCTCAAATAAATAAACAAACAAACACATAAATAAGTCATTATTTATTGTAACAAAGTACTGTAAAGGCCACATCAACACTTGTTGCTTCCCAGCATACCCCAAGTCCTCTTGGGGGAGCCACCCTGCCATGTGGATGCCTCCATTCTCCCAGCCCCTTGCCTGGCATGGAGTAAAGTGAGGTACAGAAATAAGACCTCCCTGTGAGTATAGGGTCATCTGGAGATTTCTGAGGGGTCTGTGCCCTTCATAAGACCTGACACTGAATACCTGCTTTAAGGTAGGGTCCATGGACCCTTGGAGGTACTGGTCACTTGTCCTCAAAGCTCCAGGTATGACTTATGAGGGAGGTGACCAGGCCTCTGCAGGGTGCCCGTGAGCTGCCTTCATGTCCTAGACACTATGGGGAGTTTTCACAGGCTTTGCTCAGTGGAGACCCACTGTTGAGATGTAGTAGTGGACATGGCTGTCACTCCAAGCACTTGGAGGCTAAGGCAGAAAGATTGCAATTTCTAGGACAGGTTGGCTATGTAATGAGAAACAGTCCACAAAAAAAAGGGAGGAGAGAGGGTTGCTATGGAGATGATACTGTGCAAGCCTAAGGACCTGAGTTCATATTCCCAGTACCAGTGTATAACAGCAGAGCATGGTAGAGCACAGATGTAAACCCCAGCTGGTAGGTGGAGACAGGAGGGTCCTGGGGTTCAATGGTCTGTGCACATACACCGTCAGTGAGCTCCAGGTTCAGAGAGAGATCCTGTCTTAAAAATAAGGTGGAGAGTGTTAGAGGAAGACATGACATAGATGTTTTCTGCACATGCACACACACAAAGTTTTATGAAAAGGGGTATGGAGAAGAGGAAGAGAAAAAAGAAGAAACTGAGGTTCAGAGAGGCAAGTACACACAACTCTGAGGGGATGTATCTCAGGGCCACATCACATGCTAAACACCCTAGGTTATATGCTTAGCAATGTAAAAAAAAATTGTGCCTGCAGGGACCCCTCCACTATCCTGTCCTTGGAGGCAGGGCTACCCTCAAATGATGTACTCATTTCTGGGCAAAGCAGAACCTAGCATGAGATGCCCAAAGTCTGGAAACATAAAACCAATTTGAGATGGATGGGGGAGAGGCCAACATGGCCTTTTCATGCCTCTCAAGCCCTAATCTAGCAGGATGTGAATGAGCAGTCACTTGGGTTAGTCTCTTCACTGGAAGGAGAAATCAAGGCCTGGAATGAGCATCCAGAGGTATGTGAGGGACCCAGGCTTCTTGGGGATAGCCAGGGCAAGGAGGTTTGTTTACTATGTGTTCAAATTGTGACCCATTTACATTCAAGGCTTCTGTGTCTGGAGTTGAGGCCAGAGCCACATACATAGGAAGATGTCTGGACCACGATGCTTGTGGCTGGGGTGGGGGTTGTGGAGGAGCAGATGGCAAGGAAGGGTGCCTACCAATAGCCCCTCAACAGGAATAGCTTTGTGACTTGGAAGGCAAACTGGAGGGATGCCTATCAGAACCCTCATGACAAGTTGGGTACAGGATGGTCCCAGGTTCCAGATGTAAACAAGGAAGTGCATTCAGGCACATCCCCCACCTGAATAAACCTTAAGTCCTTCAGGTTGACTGAACTAAGCCTGTCACAGACAGTCAGAGACTGTAGGATTTCATATATATGAGGTCCTGGAGACACCAAGGTCATTGATAAGAACGTACAAACAGTAGGACAGTTGTAGCAAGTCTTTCTATATACTGCCAGCTCCCAAATAATGATACTGAGACTTATTATTAATTATGAAAGCTTGGTCTTAGGTTAGGCTTGCTCCACTAGCTCTTATAACTTAAATTAACCCATTTATTTTAATCTATGTTCTGTTGCAAGGCTAGTTGCCTCGTCTTTCCATACTGCTCATGATGCTTTCTCTGCATCTGGCTGCTAACCCCACCTTTCTTCTTCCCTTTCTGTCCCCAGAAGTCCCACCTAACCTCTACCAGCCTAGCTACCTGGCTATTCAACTCTTTATTAAACCAATCATAGTGACACTTCTTCACACAGTATAAAGGAATATTTGGCAACAGACAGTGGGTACCAGCTGATGAGTGAAAGGGAAGAATCAGTAGCCATCTTGAGAGATGCTTCCCCCTCCCTTCCTCTAAAGGTATTTGCTGACCAGCAATTTTAGAAGTGACCAAAAATTGAACTTGTAAGGCTAGACAATAAATATATGTATCCAGGACTTGGCAAAACAAGATATGGGGAGTAATGGGCTCAACTGACCAGAAGTTGACCTTAGAGGAGAGTAGGACTGGAACAATAAATCTGAATGTATTTATCCTGGGTTCAGCAAAAGCAGGGCATAGGGAGTAAAAACTTATGTCTCTGTAGATACCATGGATCCTGTTAGCCATCAGTGACCTCATAGGGACCTCATAGGGAGTAAAACTTATGTCTCTGTAGATATCATGGATCCTGTTAGCCATCATTGACCTCATGCTTGTAGTTCAGCCAGTAACTTCAAAGAACTGCCTCACCCCTAGCCCCTTGTCCAATCCCAAGCTGCATGTAAACTTTTCCTATATAAATCCCTTAAAGTGAGTGCTCAGGGCTGTTCTCCTCCACCCGCTGTGACGGATGTTGGATGGTGGACCAAGCATGCTTGTTTTGTTTTTAAAAACCTCTGTGTGCTTGCATCAGATATTGGCTCTGTGGTGGTCTTGCTTGGGGGACTTGCAACCTGGGAACAACAATGAGGAGTTGGAGGAGTGTCTACAAGTTGGGAGAACTCTGAAGAGAGGTGATGGTGATGGTTGGACATATATGTCCATACATATAATAGACTGGACTAGAACTCAGTATGTAGTCCAAGATGGCCTTTAAAGTTTAAGTTAGTTTTACATTATTCTGGGTGTGGGATGTGTGTGACCCAGTATGAGTGTGGAGGTCAGAGGACTTGTGGGAGTCGGTTGGTTCTCTAATTCCATCGTGTGGATCCTGGGAACACTGAACTTAAGTCACCAGTCTCAGTGATGAACATCTTTACCTGACAAGCCATGTTTCTGGTCCACTATGAACACACACACACACACACACACACACACACACACACACACACACAGAGCCTGCATGTGGACCTCATGATTGCTTGGTGTCCATGAGATCTGAAGAGGCAGTTGGATCCCCTGGAACTGGAGTTAAATGAGTGTGAGCCTCCACGTAGGTGCTGGGAACTGAACCTGGGTCCTCTGCTAGAGCAGTCAATGTGCTTAACCACTCAGCCTTCTCTCTAGTCCCTCAATATGAATGTTTTTTTCCCTCTCTGTAGCCTTGGCTGTCCTGTAATTCATAATGTAGACCAGGCTGGACTGGAACTCAGAGATCTGCCTGACTCTGCCTCATGAGTATTGGGATTAAAGGCATGCACCATCACTGCCCAGCTGAATATGAATTTTTTTGTGGCACTGAAGGGTTCCTTGTACAAGTAGGTGAGAGTTTATCTGTGTATTTATCACAATTGAAATAACTGTGTAAGGGGTTTTGCTATGTAGCATGGCCTAGCATCAACTTCCTGCTCCTGCTAACATCACATCTTGAATGTTGGGATGACCAGACTGCACTTCCACCATCAGACTCAGTCTGAGGGACTACATGGGTGTGTGGTAAAGCAAACATTGCACCAGACAGAGTTGACACTCATGAGGTCCTGTGAGACCCCCCTGTAGTGGATATCTGTTCTATTTATGACCTTGAAGCAGATAGCTGTTCTATGAATTTGAAGTCCCACCCCTAGAGATTAGTAGGTAACTGTGCTACCTACCTATGACCTTGAAGTACCTGCCCTTGGGGCGTGGTCCCGGGGGCTACCGTTAAGACCTGAGACTACACTGCTCCTCTTCTCTCCACTGTGGGCTTAGATGCTGGGATGGATTCAGGCAGCCTGGGACTGTACCTCGGCCTTCCAGGACCCTACAATATATCTCCTGTACTGTGGTGAGTCTTCCTTCCTAATACATTTCCTTACCTTTTAAGCAGACTCCGTGGATTTCTCATAATACCCCTCATTTGTTCTACAAGGTCTGAACATCCACCCTATTGTCCCAAGTTCCAGGAGTAAGGACAGGAGCTTGCCAGGTCTTACAGCATAGTATGGGTCTGAGGGCCCCACAGAACCTCCACCCTCCAAGAGGACCATGGGCCAGGGAGACACCACTGTCTACCAGGGGTGTTCTGCTGTTACTGTGTCATGAATTCCCAACACTGAAGAAGGACAAGTCCTTATAGTCCTTACAGCATGGTTCTGTGGGTCAGGGTCAGGCTCTGGCAGCCTGTGACTATGGTGTGAGGTTTTGGTGTCAGCAGCTGCAGGTCACCAGAAGTTTGCTGTCACACACTCCATGGAGAATCCTCGGACCACTTCAGGGCACTTGCTCTCTTGGGAAGCCTGGGAGATGCTCAGCCTCACATCCAGGAAGTAAACAAAGTAGCACCAGCCTTGGCCATTAGCCTTTCCTGGGTATATTAAGGATCACCATAGCCAGGGCAGTCCAGGAGGTGAGGACACATAGAGGGAGCCCTGGAAAGCAGGTCCTGAATGGATGAGGAGTGTCACCTGGGGCAGGGGTCAGGGTGGTTAGGACTGTCTTGGAGACATACCAGGGTGGTACAGTGAAAGAAAGGACCAGGAAGCAAGGAGGGTGGTCAGATGGGGGCAGAGCTGGACATCCAGAGAGGCAGAGAGCTGGTTTGGTGGTCATGGAATTGGTGGGTTTTGTTTGTTTAAAACTTCAAAAGTTCAGAAATTTAACATTAATAGAAATCTGAGAAGCTAATAGAGCAATGATTGCTTACTGTTCGAATTATAAGCATAAGATTTTAGATATCTTTTGGTTATCTTATGAATATAGACTTACAGATGCTTTTTTATCGGGCCAAAGACATTTAAATGTAGCTGGCTCTCTGGACAGAAGGAAAATATACATTTGTTTTTAACCAAAAACTATAGTTTTTGTTTGGTCTCAAAGATATGAATCTACTGCTGCTGTTTACAATAACATTTGCCTGCTTTTTCTACAATATGGCTTTCACTACAGATTGATAATACTAATATATTTCAAACTTTTGTGTCCTCTTACAAAATAAGAATTCACATAAGGCACTGAGGATCACAAGAAGCCATTGGATCCACTTCACAGAGGTCAGAAGGACTCCAGATAAGTACAACAGTACACCTTGAGTTTTCAAACTCCTCCCCTTCCTAATTACTAAGGCTGTGAGCTTAAAAGTCCAACTAAGTTCATAAATTTTACCTATTGAAATGCAATTCAACAAATGTCATTTAACGCAGTGACAAGTCTGCACAATATTGATCAGGAAAATTCCCATAACAGAACAGAGGAAGGCACGGCACTTCCATTCCTGCTCTGGAAGAATATGAAAGGTCTAGAAATGGACAGCTCCTGTCTGGCCTAGAGGAACATGAAGGTATACGCGGTGGGAAGAAGTGGCATCCTCATGCCAAGCAAAGGAAGAACTGATGTCTGGAAGATAAAGGGGGTTGGGCTAAAGAAACAAGTCACAGACTATCAAAACTAATGAGAGGAGAAGCTGGAATTCATATTGGGGCTATAGAGCCAGAAAGTTTGCATAGTATGTAACCAAGTTTTAACATTATCACAGAGGGTTCAGCAGACATTCAATACATGTAAAAAGCACTATGGCAATTTCTCTCTCTCTCTCTCCCTTTTTTTAGTGTTTCAAGACAGGCAGACATGTAATGTTGAGTGCTTGGGATTGTTGCTAGTGAACTAAGAAAGTGAGTTTTTTTGTTACTAGCTTAAACTAAAAATTAAAATAGTCGTGAATGACTACTAACGGTCTGGTTGAATAGTTCAAATCTAAATCTTTTGCTCTAGTTTCTAGCAACTTGATCTCTGAGTTTCTGAGAAAGACATCTTCAAGTCCATCCATTTTTATGGAGTTAATCTTCTTCTTCTACTAGTTTCTGCTTTCCATACTACAAAGCTGTATTAAGTACAAAAGGGTAATGTTTCTTCCTCAGAGTTTGGGTGGTGATGGGAACAATCTGGCTGGCTGTGGCACAGTGGAATCTGCTGGGAGGACAGCATTTCACAGACTAGAGAGCTGAGGCCAGAATGAGGCCAGCACTGGCCCTCACCATCACTGCTGTGTCCCATTCTGAGTGATAGGAAGGAGAGGATGCCCAACCCAAACCTGGAACAGTGGGATATAGATGCAGGAAAAGAGGCTGGGCTTTGAGTTGACCTACTTATGATGAAGTATCAGCGTACTAGCCAGGAGAAGGAGGAGGAGGCTGGAGCCCATGTCAGAACTTTTCAATCCAGCTAGTCAACCACTCTTGCCTGAGACCTCTGAGCTGACTCCTGGTCATCACTGTATGTTCACACCTTCTTGGATGATGCCCAATCTCACTGATTGAAGTCACTGATCATTTTCCCCTGATCAATGGATTCTCTCAGCCCTAATCATCATTTCTGGTGTCTTTGGGTCTCCTCAATGCACTTTTGCTGTAAACACCCTTCCTCCTCAACAACACAAACCCAGATCTGGAAGTTTTCTCTTGAATCAGACTGCTGGGCCATCACATACAGTAGAAGGCCAGACTCTTTGCAAGGACCAGCACCTCATCCAAAGTGCCACAGTCTGTCAGGTTGTAGTGAAGTAGTATTTCCAGGGTTTTGGCCTCAGGATAAGGCCCTGGCATTGTTCCCTGCAAAATGGACACATGGGCCATAGAGGAACCAAGCTGCACCTTAGTTGGACTGCTGTGCCTCCTCAAGGGTCCACTGCTACGCTGGCCCCACAGGATCACCACACTGGCTGTTTGTGTTTGATAATGGATGGATTCTGGAGCAGGTATGCATATGTGATTGTGTGTGTGTGTGTGTGTGTGTGTGTGTGTGTGTGTGTGTGTGTGTGTTTGTGTGTGTGTGTGAATAATTCACTCTTGCCACATACTGTTATAGGTGCTGGAAGCATCAGTGAGAACAAACAGGAACCTCTTCAGAGAAGGTAACGTTCTAGGCATGAGGTATGATACTTCTTGAGCTGGGCAAACTTGGTTAGCAGCCATGATGTCTCAGATGTTAAGAGCACTTGCTAACCTTGCAGAGAGTTGAGGTTCCGTTTTCAACACCACAACATGCTTGCTCACAGCTGCCTGAATCTCCAGCTGTAGGATGCCTGATGTCCTTTTCTATCACCTTCAGGCACTACAGATATTTGAACAGATGTGTTTTAGGGGAATATCAAGAGTAGACACCCGCCGGGCAGTGGTGGCATATGCCTTTAATCCCAGCACTCGGGAGGCAGAGTCAGGTGGATCTCTATGAGTTCGAGGCCAGCCTGGACTATCAATTGAGTTCCAGGAAAGGCCCAAAGCTACACAGAGAAACCCTGTCTCAAAAAACAAAAAAATAAAAAAATAAAAAAAATAAAAAATGAGTAGACACCCAAAGGAAGGAAAATAGAGAGACTCAGGCAGGTGTCTGCATACCTCATTCACAGTGGCATTTCACTACTGCTAAGAGGTGGGTCCACCAAAGGGAGAGAGGATACGATGGGGCTGTCCAAGCAAGGGTGGTAACTAAGCTTAAGAAGTAAGGCAAAACTGACACATGATAATGTATGTGCATCATGCTGAGAAAAATAAGCCAGTCCATGACAGTGTGGTGACCCACAAGTCTGAAGTCTCCAGAACCAAGAGTACACATAGAGACAGAGCAACATGGTGGGCACCGACAGTTGTAGGGGAGGTTTAGTGCTGGATTGGGACCAACTTTTGTTGGGGAAGATGGGAATGTTTTGAAAATTTGTATTATTTTAGATGGGAGCTCATGTATCCCTGCATGGCCTTGGAATTCCTGATCCTCCTGTGTCTATGTTCTGAGTGCTAGGTGTGCATACCACACCTGTCTGGGATGTTCGGAACCCAGCTGGTAGGGGTAGTTTTGGGGCACTGTAAATGAGCTTTACATCACTTTGCTACACTCACATTGACTGTCATGGGAAGAATCTTCCCTGAATGCTAACATGTTTTTTTTTAATATATGTCAAGTCATTTTTCATAAAAACATTATATTTTATCTTAACCAACAATAATTTGAAACCAATTCTCTTAAATGATGGCAAGTATTTGTAACCCACTGAACTCAAATGACCAAAACCCATTGTTATGCCCAGATTGACCCCAAAGAAGCCACCTGGAGACTTAGATGGAAGTTTACAAGCCGAGGCAGGGGGCTCGTTCCAAATCTCTCACGCACAGCAGGGAGATTGGAAGGAGCGCGCCCTTTCTTTGTGAGGCTAGTTCTTAAAGGCACAGACCACACAGCCTGCCTCCATTCTTTCTGGTTCACATCAGTAATTTTTTATGTTATCTTTATTTCTTGTTTGTTAAACAACCGTGTCTAGGAGTTTTACGAGCTCTCTCTGGGGTTCGAGAAGTTTGGGATGTTTTATGACCACTTAGCCTCTGCCAGATGGCCATATATTCTGACTCTGTGTTTTTCTAAGTTTCTGTAGCTGGTAAAGTCACCTGGGAAAAGGGGTCTAACTTCTTATCTACACTTAGGAATTCTGGTTTAGGCTCCTCTTTGTCTGTAGGGGATAGAGGAAGGGGGGTTATTGAGGTTTCACACCATGTAAATTTTTATTTTTCCTGTGGAAACAAAAGCATAATTTTCCCGGTATCTTGAACTGGTAATTTAACATTTCTTTTTAAGCAATACCAGGACAGAGAAGGGTTAACAAGAGAAGCGGCTGGCCAGCAGAAGAGACCTTGAAGTTATCACTGTAAAGGAAGGGAGGGTCAGATTCTCTCTTTAGTGTTCACACAGTTTTTGTCAATTGCAGGCAGTCCCCATTGCCCTGTCCAGAGCTCCTGTCTTTGCCTGCCTGTATGGAGAGCACGCACCCCCACCCTCGTGAGAGCAGCCAGCTGGCTGCAGTCCTGATAGCAAGAGAGTTAGGGAGGGAGGGAGGTGGCCTTTGTTATGCCTCTCTTTCCTCCTCTTCCTTTAGGAAAATAAGGGAGGTTAGCAGACAGAAACAAATAACATTTACATAGACAATCCAAGAACCGGAACATCAGCACTGAGGCGACAGCCTCATTCACAGCCAGCAAGCCCCTCTTGCAGTATGTAAGCCCCACCTGGCAGGAGCTACCTGTTTATCTCAGTTTAGTCGGGGAGTGGGGGTGGGGGACCCAGTTCCCTCTATTGTGGCTCACACATCCTTTCAGTGGGCTAGGCAAAGGTCTAGTAGAGAAGAAGGGAACTGTCCCATAGCGTCCTTCACAATCAAGTCAACAACGAGAACAATTAATACATTACACACAAGACCAAGGGCACAGGAAAAAACTTTGCCCCAACAAAACAACCAACAAAGCTCCAAGAACAATGACAGCCTGATGTGCTCTGGGGGGGGGTGACCCTCCAGGCTCAATCACATTAAAAAAAAATCCAGAGTCTGTCCTTAATCAAACAGACATCAGGGGCTTCCACATCCCTGTCAGTCAGACATGCACCTTTTTTCTTGGAAGAGAAGAAGAGAGTAAAGTAACAATGATCACAACAAAACATACAAAAAAAACCCCACAAAATGGCTCTGACAAATTTCTGGGACAAAATACAAAGTGGCACTTCCTCCCACTGTGGGGGAAGATACCCAAAGATGCTCCTAAACCAAATCTTCACCTCTGAGGTGGCTTTAGGGCTCTGGGACGTCTCCCTTCGCCGCCAGGCTCACTGTCCGGACACATCTGCCCCAGTGAGAGCCTGCAAAGTACAAGTTGATCAACTGGTACAAAACAAAAGTAACATGACAGAGAGACACAGACAGGACAGAGACCGCTCTTACCGGTAGATGTCAATAAACCTCTGGACCCTTGGGTGTCAGGCAGGGGGAGTTTGAGAGAAAATCCTCTGCAAGGGCTAGTAAATGTGAAACACGCCTGTCTCCCTCTGCTTCCTTTAGAACATCTCTAATCACACCATAAAAACTAAAACAGGCATCGGGGACATTTTCCCCATCTCTGATTAATTTGTTAATATCTTTTCCAACCTTGTTCCAAGTCAAAGGGTGAATTCCTGGTCCATTAATCACTAACCAGGGACATTTCTCCTCTGCATATTGGAAGAATTTTATCAAATCCTTTTTCTTAACTCTTATTCCTCTCTCCCTAAGATTACCTTTTCATCTCCTTTAGAAAAACAGCCTCTTTAGATAAATTTTTGCCCATGATCGATGGGACGACACACTTACCTCAAGACTCTCCCGCATTGCACGAGTGATGCGGTCTCTACCCTGATCCTCTCTGGGGCCCCTTCCATTGTCCATCGTCCTGCAGGTCACCTGTTCAGGTGCCACTTGCCCCATCCCGCAGGCCAGGTTATTTGATCAGACCCGAGGAGGCACCTCCTGAAAGATCAATGGGGGCGAGAGAGAAAGGAGACCAGGCGCGTAAAGGAAGACAAAGTCAGTCTGAGTTGCGTGGAGGTCTTGTTTATTGACTGGGTGTTGAGGTTTATAAACAGGGCCTCAGGCAGGGTAGGGGAGCAGGGGAAGCACGGAGAGAAGAATGGAAAATTCCTAAGGGAGGTGAGGTCGCTTTGGTCCCAGGCCCCTGCAGCTGGCTGATTAGCACGTACTCCAGGAAGTTGTACAGCCCACGGTTAGGCCAGGAACTTCCTGCTTTTGTAAGGCTTGATAAAGTAAGGACACCGCTGTCCGGAGTCGGTCCCTAACAGATAGATAGATAGATAGATAGATAGATAGATAGATAGATAGATAAATGAAGATCTTACTTTTAAGATACTTAAATGTGAAAGTTAATAGAAAAATATGCAATTGTATTATCAACACTATGCCATATTTTAAAATAAGCATTGGCAACATTAACACCAAGAAATGCAGGATAGACAGAGGTATAATTTTACATTGTTAATTGTTATAATAATTGTATATGTATATAAGGTACAAGGAGATAATTTTATATACACAACAGGTAATGATTGTGGCTGCATTCCTGCTGAACCACACCTGGTCTCTCTCCAAAGAGTAGCACCTAGCCCTAATCAATCCTTGTTTAACCGATAACTTTTGTTTCTCTAGCCATCCTATGTGATTCTTGTCTGAGAGTCTCCTAAGGATACAAAGCCTGTTCAAAACTTGGTTCAGGAAACTGAGAAAACTGTGGTTTTCCTGAGAAATCCATGAATTTGCACTTGGATTTGAGGGAGCTCCTTTCAGGTTGTTTTGAGCATATGGAAATTAACTGGCTAAACTGTAATGGAGAGAAATACAAATGCCCTAGGTGAAGGGAAGGTGCTCCAGTCCTTCAAGGCTGGACTCCCCTGCAGCCATGAAAGGCTAGATTCATTCTTAAAATGCCTCTGAGTCTTCTTTCCATGGATCCGAGTGAACCCACACACCCGAGTCGAGACAAACAGCAACAAATGATTAAATCTATAAAGCATTTTTGTTTAGATGGAAGTTACTATTACAAGAACCTTGCTTTAAATGTAATTTGCCATAATTATTTAAAGATCCACTCTAAGTTAAAGATGACTATTTTAAGCTTAGAAGCAATCATTTCAAAGAAATGAAGAGGTATGGATTATAAGACATTAGTGAAGATAAGATAAGAGTCCTAAAATCTAGTTAGTTGAGATGAAAGCAGATACATAGAGAAAGAACAGGTAGCAGTGGGACAAATGGAAAATAATTTAGACAGAAAGCCATATACAAATAACTGTATCAGACATATAAGATATAAAGAGCTCAACCAGAACAGATTGTCAGATGTGACCTTTTGAAAAACAGCAAGATCAAGCCATGCACGGTAGAACACACTGAAAATCACTTATCTCCAAAAGAAAAAGGAAACACAAAAATAACAGGCCTGAATTCCTCAAACATGATGAGGTTACAGGAGTCAAGGAAAGACTGAAGACAGCTCACTGCAAAAGGGGCCCCTGAGAGACAAGGGGATGGTTGAGAGCACCTATTGCTCTCCTAGAGGACCCAAGTTCAGACCCCAGCACCCCCATCAGACAACACACAAATGCCTTTAACTCCAGCTCCAGGGGATTCAATGTCTTTACTGGCCTCTGTGGGCACCGCCCCCATACCCCGCCCACACATAGCAAACACACAGACAACAACACACATGCACATAAATAAATAAATAAATAAATAAATAAATAAATAAATAAATAAATAAATAAATAAACGTTTTTAAGTATTGTAAATTAAAGAAATTTTAGATAGCAAAAACTGTTCAATTAAGAAGTCTTACCTTTTGCTTTTCATCTGGACCCTCAGTTTGCTGTACATCTCTAGGACTTGATAAGGAAAACAGATCACAGAGGCATTATTAGACAAAATAACCAACTAAGCTTAAGGAATCACATCAAGAATTCTATTCCCTTTCCATTTCCTCACCTGGAAGACACAGCATTAAACTCATCAGCAGTGGCAGAAATATTTCTCTGTTGCTACAGCTCTTTCATTGATATTACCAGCTTGGCAGAAAGAAAAAAATAGAATTACACCAAGAGCTGTAAATAAAAAGCTTTCAGTTACATTTTTCCATCCTGCATTTGATTCATCCAAGAATCCCAGTTTCCTGGTAAGTTTTTTCTGGACAGTCTTTTTCTTTTGGGCCAATATCAACCACCCAAATCACGACCCAGAGACTTATTATTAGTTTAGAATGCTTGGCACAGCCATAAACATATAAAATAAGGTCATAATGATCCATGGTATGCGTAAGTAGTACATGCTAATAAAAGCATTTAGAAAACAAAGATCAGTGGCTCATGATGAACAGCACCCAAATTTGACCTCAGGTCTACATACACATGCATAGGAACCTACAAAAACATGCACCCACATGTGCATACAACAAACAAATAGAAATAAAACCTGTATGGCAGATACAGTGAAATGGCATATGCATAAATACAACAACCCACGCCAGGGGAACACAAGCTTGCAGATATCCTCTCCTTCAGGGTGCCACTGTCACACATGGTCTACTTTATTTTTTGGTGCTGTCTCTGAGTCCAGGGCCTCAGGGATATTTACCAAACCTTCAGTTTCTCAAAGTCCTCTCAATAGAAAATATATGAGGTGATAGATATGACAACCACTCCCATTTGATCATTCCATTTTGATCATCCATGTTGGACACACGCATGGAGATGTCATATTGGGCCACATGATACACACAACCATACATCATTTAAACATAAAAAATGTAAAAATAGAATTTAAAACTGTACTTAATCATATATCCTTACTACTGATAAATGTGTTAAGCAGATAAAGATCCATATTATAAAACCTACAGGTGTTACTGAGAAATCCAAATGAATCATATGACATATGCTATGTTCTAAGGTTAAAAGATTAATTATTTAAATATTAATCTTCAACATTCTAATTCCCTAAAGGCCAAGAGACTTTTTTATATTTTTAGTTTAAATTTATTTATTGAATGTATGTGTTTATATGTGTATAGGAGCGTGGATGTCATGGGGCATGTGTGACGGTCTGAGGACAACAGGTGGAATTTGATTCTCTCCTTCCACCTCTGAGTTTCAGGAATCAGACTCAGGACATCAAGCTTGGTGGTAAGTGCTTTACCTGCTGCCTTAGTTTCTTTTCTATTCCTATGATAAGACACCGGCACCAACACTCCTTATAAAATAAACCATTTCATTCTGGGCTCATGGTTCCATGACAATCATGGTGGTGAGCATGGCTGCAGGTAGGCATGTGCTGGAGCAGCACCTGAAAGCTTGTATCAACTTGGTTCACAGCAGGAGGCACAGAGAACCCACTGAGAATGACAAGGGCTTTTGAAACCTCCAAGCCTGCTCCCAATGACACACCTTCTCCCAAAGGTCACACCTTCCCAAACAGCTGCATATTCTATGAATATGTTCATAGAATTCCTGTGGAGGCCTGGGAACAGCTTAGTGGGGAGAGCACTTCTCTAACCATCACAAAGCCCAGGTTTAACCCCCAGCATGCAAAAACAACAAGTCAGAGAAATGCAAAGACTAGCCAAAACTACTCCACTGGCTTAGCTGCCAAGTTTAAAAAGCCCTGGTTTGTCACCCATCTTAGAATACAGGGTCACATCCTCCACACATTGACTGTCTGACTCCCCTACATCTCAGAATTCAGATCTATTCCAGGGACAGCTGATAAGAACAAACCTGTCACTGGGGAGAAACACGTCCACAATATGCTCTGAAATCTGCATGGCAGAAGAGAGCTTTATCCTACTCCTCTTGTGTCCCCTCGACCATCCCTGACCTGCAAAGGCACACTCTCCAACACGGCACAGGCCGTCTGCTGTGGAATAAATCCACAGCAGCTGCTATGCCCCTGCCCCAACCCCACGAGAGGAAATTCATTTTCCTGTCATCAAAAAGAGTCCCTTACCTCCACTAAGAGGCTTTTCTCAATTCTGCCTTTCCCAACAGTGGCTTAATCTGTATCATCAACCTTGTCTAGCTGAGCTGGGAAACCTCGGGGGCTGCAAGAAGGAGAAAAGGTCAGTATACAAGGAAGGGTGGAGGACTGTATACAGACCAATGCTTCATTAAATCTAAGTGCTACTTGCAGGCATGAGTATTTTACTGGAAGTCATTGTAACGAAGAACGTCACAGACCTCTCACTGAGGCTCACTAACTTCAAGAGAACCCATTCTGGCCAAGTAAAGACTTAAAAGAAATTTTCCCAACAGAGGGAGTCCTACCCCTTTCTTTCTAGACCTCAGAAGCAGTTCTTAACATTTTCTCTCCAGGGAAATGACTCCTTGTGCATTTCTCCTCCTCCTGCTTCTCTCCAGCAATACCCTTGCTCTTCTGACCAACACTAGCATCTTTTATCTTCACAGGGGACAGCATACCCTTAACAAAGTCACTTGGGACTGATCTAACCTCCCTGGAGGAGGCAGGCACACCTCCAAACCCCTGGTTGTCCACAGTTGCTCATCTACAATCAGGAGAAGCTGTTTTTCATTTGATGTTATTTGCTTCACAAGATTTAGACAACAGGCAACATGATTTTTTAATCTCTAAAACAATGTGATGTATCTCTAGTTCTTCTACTCTCAGGTCTCCTGAAAACCTGACTGAATGAAGAGGTTTACAGAGAATAGCCACAAACCCAGCAGGAAAAACATCAACCATCAGGGCTATTTAGGCATGGAGTAATCACATCTAAAAGATGAAATGTCTACAGACATTTGTTAATGTTCAATATTGCTAGCTCATTTAATATTTTCTGTTTCATGAAACTGGTTTAAAAAAGAAAGGCCACAGATTCCATTTCAAGTACATCCAGTTTTGAATTTAGAGTCCATCCAGCCCTCATGGAGTCTAGGTTCAGGAAGGGCACAGGAGCACATTTAGGAGAGCAAAGTTCTTAGTTCTGGAGTATTTGCACTCTATGCTGGTCATAGGCAACCTTCTGATCTGTAGGCACTGTCAGGAGAAATTGAAGGACCACACAGGCAGAAGAGAAGAGCCTGTCTTGTTCTATGAAGAGGCCATGCCTGGGGCATGGCTGCATGGTGGCCCCGGCAGCAACAGCCTGGCACAGGTGGTTTGGGGACCTCAAAGAGACAAAGGCCTGGCAGGTGGGAAATAGGGGAGCTCATCTGATAGAGGACCATCAGTTGGATGAGACCCAGAATGACAACCTTCCCCAACTAAGGGGAAGCAGCAATATCATGGTCACTGGTGATGAAGGGGACAAAAGGAACTGCCAAAGGAGGGACTGCCATGGAGATGAAAGTGGTGGGTATGTGTGTGGCATGTACACATGCGCACCCCCACACACATACACAAACACACACACACACACATACACAAAACCACAACAGTATGCATGTGGGAAAGGACAGGTACCTTTGGGGACAGGGAATGTGGAGGAAATAAGAAATTTATCAGAGGCATGGCAAGTAAGTAACCTCTGAAGACAGAGTCTGTTACAGCTAACCCTGAAAGAAAAGTGACAGTTTATTTCCAGATGGGGACAGAGTCTCCAGAAATGCACATTAGTGGTGATACAAGAGCTAGAAAAACAATCGTCCTGTTCTGTCCCTCAGGCTTCCTCAACTGGCCCACATGCCCTGGTCCCGCATAGGTGATCCCTTCTACCACCCAGCAGCCAGCAGTATCTAGCAACCAGAGTCTCTCACCTTTCCCCTGGCTCCTGCAGATGCCCCACACTGAGGTCAGCATGAACTGCAGCCAGATTTTCCCACACACCATCTATTCTCACCTTTGGTCCATTCCATGTGGCCCACTGCACATGATACCACCTGTCATCATCTTTGGTCACCACACTCATGATGATGCAAGCCGGGGACACTACAGCATCACATAATGCACATGGTGGCTCTGGGGGCAAAGAAAGACCCAACACCAGACATCAGCACAGTTTGACAGCCAAATTAGGATTAAGAGCTATTGTAGAGGGTGGGGTTCTAGACAGGGACTTGTTGTCTTTTTGATCCTTTGGGGGCCATGGAAGCCTGGGCATTGCTTGTCCTAAGATCTAGAGCATGAACCTAGCATGCTAGCCACATTTCCTGGTTCTAGAAAGCCTAGGTCCATCTCCAAAGTCAGCACCTGCCTGAGTCCATTTTGGGAAAATAGGAACAAAGACCCTCTCCTGGTGGTTGACTGGAAAAGTCAGCTGAGATAAACAAAAGCAGGGGTCACAGCAGGTGCCCCAAAGAGCATAGCGATGTGGTCTCTTCTGTCACCATGTGTCCATCACTGACATGGCTTTCCATGTTTAGCTGGTGTCAGCCACCTCTTCAGAGGAAACATAATGGACTCCTCACACCCCAAGACTTCCTCCCTGTGTCAGTAATTCTGTCCCAGCTATAACCCATGACATCTGTCACTGTGAGGACCTGCCTAATGGGAATGTCATCCTTTCCATGTAACAGGACAGTAGTTGTCCCTCCGAAGCACAAGGAGATCTCGACTCTGCTCTCGGGAGGCAGCCAAGCACTTGGCACAACGGGCTCTTGCTGGACTAGAGTTTGAACCCAACCTGCACAGGCCACTTCAGAGAGGAGGGAAGGGGAGCCAAAGTTCATGGTCTCCTGTCATGAAGGGAGTCACGCCAGGAGTCCTGAGTCCCCACCTGACCCACACAATCACCAGTTGGACTTGAGAGAGGGTTTTGCCCAACAAGGAAGTCAAAGTCAGAACTTTGCACTTCTTGAGGAAGCATGCTGGATACCTGTCTGGGGATGTAGCTCCATAGTGGAACACTTACCAAGCATGCATGCACAAGGATCTAAGTTCCATCCCCAGAATTGCAGGGCAGGAGACAGAGAAAAGTCAAAGTAGGGGCTGCATAAAACCAAAGGAGGAGCCTGGCAGTGGTTGTGTGTGCCTTTAATTCCAGCCCTTGGGAGTCAGAGCCAGGCGGATCTCTGTGAGTTCGAGGCCAGCTTGGTCAGCAGAGTGAGATCCCAGAAAGGCACCAAACCTACACAAAGAAACCCTGTCTCAAAAAAACAAAACAAACAAACAAACAAAAAAAAAGGGAGGAACGAGGTGGGGAGTCTCCAGAGTCTCCCTATCATCTCTGGGGCCCCTAGAGCTCTTTCTTCCTCCTCTACCCTCCTCTGGACCCCTTATGAGCTGTTGCATGACTTTCCATGCCCAGCTTTTCAGGTTTCACTCCCAAGTGAGAGTTGACACAGAACTCCTCCTGTTCTCTGAGTGCCCAGGAGTCCTCTCCAACACATCTGGGCTCGGAAGTGTGTAGGTCCCTCTTTCCCTGGTTTTGGCTCTGGGCTCTGCCTCCCTGGCCTTCCCGGTTTCCTGAGACCGACTACCCCAGTTGCTACCACAGCCAAGTCCTCTCTGCAGCTGCCATGGAGCTCAGCAAGCTCACCAGTTTCCCCCATACACCCACCCACTCCTTTTCCCACCCTGAAAGGTGTCCCAGCATTTCCCAGGCCGCCTCTGGCACTAGCATCACAGGTCCCCAGCACCAACATCGTGCGCATCCCCAACTGGCTCACCTAGATGTTCGACTCCCTTCTCTGCAGTCTTGGCCACCTTCCACTTTCGGACACCAGCTCCATGCGGCTCCTCCCAGACAAACCTCAACCATAGCACCTTACTTTAGGGTTTTCGAGTGGCTGATGGGCAGGACAGTACAGGACAAAGAGGCGGAGCACTTTAAGGGCACTTCCCATCTGAGGGCCCCATGCCAATGCCCCCTGAAAGGGACTGCATTCCCTTCTGTGAAATCCATAGTGCTGGGAGAGGAGGGGCGTTGTGGCAACCATACTCCTCTTCCCAGCTAGGGACTCAAACATTTAGCTTGCTCTTAGAGGGATTAGAAGCTTACCCAGGTTTGAGGGATTTATGAAGCCATGCCCACTCACACCACCCCTTGCCCAGAGAGGTGAGCTTTCCTTTGTGAGCTGCAAACAAAGAACAGCCTCCTCTGGTTTCTACTCTAAGTGGTACTTCCTCCTTCTTGGCTAGCCAGGCCCTGAGAAACTCGCCTTTGAGTGGAGTCCGCCTAGGCCCCTTGAAGGTGTAGGTCTGGAGGTCAGACCTGCATTCCTCTTAGGAAGCTGCAGTCCCCACTGTGGTTGGGCACCAGCAGGACAGGGCCACATATCCAAGTTCCTGTGGGAAACTGGTGAGCCTTCCAGTGTAGTTGCTGGGAAAGAAACTCAGATCAGCTGGAAGTACAGCTAGTGCTCTTCAGTCTCAATTTTTTGTTTTGTTTTGTTTTTGAGACAAGGTTTCTGTGCAGCCTTGGATATGCTGGAAATTGCTCTGTAGACCAGGCTGGCCTCAAGTTCAGAGATCCATCTTCCTCTGCCTCCCACGTGCTGAGTTTTAAAGTGTGCGCTAGCAACTGCCCTCCCTGTTTTTTTAAATACACTGTGTGTGTGTGTGTGTGTGTGTGTGTGTGTGTGTGTGTGTGTTTGTGTGTGTGTGTGTGTGTGTGTGTGTGTGTGTGATGTCAAGGACAACTTGGGGTGTTTCTTTTCTTGCTCCGTAGGGGTTCTCAGGATTGAACTCAGGCCCTCAGTGTTGACCATGATTCCTCTACCTGGTGGGTTTTTGTGGGTGTTGGGGTTTAGTCCTGGGGATGAAGCCCAGGTCTTCACATATGCTAGTCAATCACCCAACAGAGGAGCTATATCCGCAGTAGATATTTGTTACTGTGATGGCAGGGATGGAACTTGGGTCCTCACTATGTCAAGTGAGCACCATACCTTTGAGTGGCCCCAGCCCGGCACTCTCCTTTGTAACCTCAGACATGTTTGCATACTGCCTGGTTTTGTGAACACAGCCATGTCCTCAGGGTGACAGTGTCTTCGTGGAGTGCCCCTCTGTTAGACATAGTCCAAGATGACTGGACACTCAGAATGTTGATGTCCCCATTGTTGGAAGTACCAGGACCTCAGATCCCTGTCTTTGATCAAACCTACTTTCTAACCAGCGAGGTGGCACACACTGGTCATTTAAGCACTTGGGAGGCAGGAGAATCTCCTGAGACAAAGGGTGTAATGCCATCCTGGCCAATGCAGTCAGATGTTGCCTTCATGTCCAGCTGCAGACACAAGCCAAGCATGCAGACATCCCCAGCCCTGAGGAGGAAAGCCACATGGCACACCACAAACCCAGTGATACCCAGGTTGCTGCAGTGGGGATGCCATGGCTGAAGAGGCAGGGCAAGGAAGGCAGCAGCTGCTCCTTTGCAGTGAGGGGCAAGATCCGGGGTACTCAGAGACATTGAGGGCCTAAGGACCCAGCAGCAGGCCAGCCTGTGTTAGCCTGGAGTGACTATTTAAGGAGGAAGGAGTCCTGAGTCCTGGACCTGCTGTGGCCCGCGCAGCTGGGGCATGAAATCTGGCTAGGGTCGTCCAGGTTAAACAGCACTCTAGACACCCAGTTTTGTCAGGGAAGCAGCTCTCTTTATTAGTACCAACATGGGCTTATACACCCCTCTAACAGCAGGGGTCAAGGAATGGTTACTCTGTATCTGGAGGCAAGGCGGACACTGTTTTCCAAACAGGAAAAACCACAGGGGAACTGATCCCCAGCACCCTCTGGAACCCAACTGCTCATTTTTCACACCAACAACTTAACTGAGACAGGATAAAAAAGGGCATTTAAGATTAAGGCAGCAAATTTACTGCTGCACACATGGACCTGAAGTTGCTGGTGGCTGCTGGGTTCAGGAGCAGGGCCATGGTGGGGTCCTGCTGTGATCAGAAGGTTCAGCAGAGCATCTGAAGGGCAGACAAGGACCAAAGGAGGACTGGCCACAAATGCAGAGACCTTATAGTGCTTCTATGAAGCAGAGCTGGGAAGTGGGGTGCAGGTGAAGGGGAGCAGCAGGTCTCTCCACATCAGTTCATTGTAGTCATTGCCCTATACCTGTTGCTTGTCTTATTTCGTGTGTGTGTGTGTGTGTGTGTGTGTGTATGTGTGTGTGTTGTGTCTGTGACACAGGTGTGACCACGCCAGTTTGAACAACCATAAGTGCAAATGTAGGTAACAGTGAAATATCACATATCTTTCTTTTGTAACAGGGTCTCATGAACTACCAGTTCTCAGGTTCCTTGGGTGTCCCTCACCCCTTCCTGGGGTTAGAGGTTCCCATGGCATTCCAGGACTTGTTTTTATGTAGTTCCTGAGGATTCAAACTCAGGTCCTCAGGCTTTCAGAGCAACTGCTCAGACCCTCCCAGTGTCTCCACAGCCCCACTTGTTGGTCATAAAATTCTCATATCTTTGCTGACATTTCTGTTCAAACATTTTCTAAGTTGGACATTTTCTCACTACTGAGTCTGAGGGTTTTTTAATAGCTAGTTGCCAGCAGCTGCAGCCAGCATCTCTTGTGTCTTGATGAGCAGAATTTCTAGATTTGCTTTCAAAAGACCAATATTCCTTTATGGAGTTTTCTTTTTCTTTTTTTTTCCAGACAGGGTCTTTCTACACAGTCATTACAGGCCTGGAACTCACAGACATCCACCTGTTTCTGCCTCCTGAAGGCTGGGATTAAAGGCTTGGGCTACCACATCCAACCCCACATGTTGGTCATGTGTGTGCACAGGCCTGTGGAGATGGAACCCAGGCCTTCCATGTTCCAGGTGAGAATGGAGAACCTGCCTAGGGTTTGACTTTGTAGAATCCTGAATCAGTGTCATGGGTGTGCTGGTGTTGAGGGTCAAGACCCTGAACACCATGTCCTGCTTTACCATATGGCTCCTCTCGGGTTTCCCCTCACGGTTTCATATATGACATTTGGCAGTGCTATCTGGTTTCAAAACATGGCATTTTTACTCTGAAATTGTGAAGGATGCCCTTCTGAAATATTTATTTTATTTTTTAATTTAAATTTTGCTCTTTTTTTTTTTTTTTTTAGACAAGTCTTCTGTGTGTAGCTCTGACTGTCCTGAACTTGCTCTGTAAACCAGGCTGGCCTCAAACTCAGAGATCTCCCTGCCTGCCTCTGCCTCCTGAGCGCTAAGATTAAAGACATGAGCCACTATCACCTGGCTGAAACATTTTAGCTAGCATTGATTGTGCAAATGAGTTTTGTGGTCACTTTTAAAGACTTTTTACATTTTTATTTCATTAGGGGCAGGGTTCATGCCACATGTCCATATAGCTGTCAGAGCACAACTTGTGGGAATTCATTTACCCTGCACCACATGGGCCCTGCAGATAAAACTCAGAATGTCAGGCTTGGTGGCAAGCACCTTTACCCACTGAATCATCTTACTGGCCTAACTTTTGTTTTTAGCTTTTCATGCTAAAGTGAATTAAAGGGCTTACACACAAGGCAAGCTCTCTTCCAGCCAACCCTTCACTTTGTTGAGACAGCCTCATGGTGACATTTTCCTCTTTCTTTCTTTGCTTTTTTTTTTAAGGTTTTTTTTTTTTCTGTACATGAATGTTTCACCTGCATGTATGTCTGTGCATCATGTGCAGTCTTGCTGCCTTTGGTGGTCAGAAGAGTGCATTGCATCCCCTGGAGCTGGGGTTACCATGTGGGTGCTGGGAGTTCAACCCAGGTCCTTCATAAGAGCAGTAAGTGCTCTTATCCACAAAGCCAGCTCTTCAATTACTTGGTCACACAGTGCAGTTACTTTCATGAAGGGTTCCTGTAGTTGGACTGATCCTAAATCCTACAGCTCTGCTATTGGATTCCCAACAGAACAGGGAGCCAGATCTCCTTGAGGGCATTTGGGAAAAACTCATATGTATTTCCTAGGCAGAATAGCCATTAGCTTGGAGGAGAAGGCACAGGCACAATCAGTTTTGGAGTAAGATGGCACCAAGTTCCAGAGCCAAGGCTGTGGCAGTGCAGCATGAGTCCCAGTGTGAGCATGGCCAGGGTAGACACAAGCCCAGCTGTCAGACAGGCATGATGCAGAGCTTGCACTCTGTTCTTCACAGCTGATTCTCTTCATGCCATTGAGGGCCTGGCCGGCACCACCTATACAGACTGGGAGTCTGCAGTCTGCTGGCTCTGATGCTGACCTAGACAGCCAGGGTCATTGTATGTGGATGCACAGAGTGACCCGTATACTTGGCAAACTCCTTCACTCTATTCTGAATATGCTTGGGTGTTTTCTGCAAAGAGAGTTCATGTTCCATCCTGCAGCCTCCTGATTTCCTACAGAGGGTCCCCTGCCCTAGTGGTGAATGACAAGGGTTTGAACCAATACACCACCCCCACTGTACTCCTTCTTGCTTTATCTGCGGTACCTGGCAGCCTGACACCCACTATTGCTTTATGGTGATGCTGTTACTGTTTGTAAGCTTTGAAGACTTACACCAGTGTAGAAATTTCATTGTAACTGGAAATTTAAATGGTCTTTTACAAAAAAAATAGGAGCCTGATATCAGGGTGAATGCTGAAAGATCAGAGAGGCAAAGGAACAAGCCACTGCCCTTGACAACTCCAGGAATCCTCTGACTGAAAGCTCCAAGTCTTCAGCCAAAAAGCCTCAGCTGATAGGCCTCTAGCCGAATGAGCTTTCTCAGCCAGAAAAGATTTAGTTCCTGTCTCCTTATGCTCTATATACCTTTCTATGAATGTCCACATGGATGCTGGGAACTGCACTACAGTCCTCTGCAGAAGCAACAAGCACCAAGCCATCTCTCCTGTGCCCTTTAAAAAACTATATTCATTTACTTGAGGGTGCATGTGGGGTAGATGGCATGGGGCACATGTGGAGGTCATAGGACAGCTCTTGGGAGTTGTTTCTCTCCTTCCACTTGGATCCCAGGGATTGAACGGAGAATGTAAGGCTTAAAGACAAGTCCCATTCCCAATGAGCCATGCCAGTGGCCCCTGGCTTTCACTTTCTAGGATGTTTCTCTCTTTTATTTGATGTTTACTCCTATTCCAAGGACTTGTGTCCAAGAGGAATTCTATCAATGTCTTGTAAACACTAAGTATCCTATAAAGGTTACTACATGCAGTGGCTGACCTGTGCATATCTGGGAGTTTGAAGGAGCCAGTCTGCAGGAAGCAAAAGGATTAGTACTTTTCCTGTCAATGAACATGAAGGGCCAATATCCCTAGCTGTCCATTGTGGGGTCCTGATCATGCTCTGTGTCTTCATGGTGCAGTATTCTGTTCTATGTCAAACATTGTGTTGAGGAAGAGTGTTTGCTTCTGATACCTGAAATACAAGAGGAAAACTGAGGAGGTAATGGAGTCCTTTACTCCTGGAGCCACTATGAGTAGGTAGGGTAGAGGGCACATGGGCAGCCACAGCCCCATCTAGGAGGACACCTTTTGGGCCTTTGGCAGGTATCTGTGGCCTCCAGGTTTGGGGCACAGTCTTGAGTCTCAGCGTTAGTCACTCTTCATGTTCTGCACCCCACACCTCATTTGTGCCCTCTCTTGCTTTTGGGGCCTCTGTTCTGTTAAGTCTGTCCTTCAGCACCATCCCCTCCATAACCCAAGAGACTCCTGAGTGATAGGCACTGACAGTGGTCATTTGGTGTGGGTCACAGGCACAGCTGGCGGGCGAGATTTTGCTATCCCAACCAGAATGGTGTAAAATGTACAACTTTGGTGGTGATGGAACTTCCCATATGATATTTTCAGCTGAGGTGCTTAGCAAGAATGGGGGAAGAATGTTCAGGTCAGGAAGTGTCCTGGAGAGTTCAGCCAGCTGCAAGTTCATCCCTGTGGTGACATCTCATCCCTGGAGCATGGGCCTTCTGGTTCCTGGTTGTATGGCAAAGTCAGGGCACAATGCTGAGCACAGGCAAGGTCATCCCCTGCTCGAATCTTGGTTTATGATAACCAGAATATTATGTTTGCCTCTGCCTGGCCTGTGCCCTTGGGAGGGTGGTTTTGACTGGATGTCTGGCTTGAGGGAAAGGATTTTCTCATCATCCTGCAGACAGCTTCCCTAAGCTAGTTATCCCTGCTTCTATTCACCCTGTAGCTGATTCTTCCTTGAAGTCTTGACCACAGTGCTCCTCCCACCCTCGTGTCCATGCCAGACATTTTGGTTCTGGTGGGCCAACAGAATCCTGCAACTGAGTCTCATCCAGGCCCCAGGAGGTGGCCCCTAGATCTGGCTAGAGTCTTGAGTGTCTGTGTTGTCATGGTCTCATAAGGGGTGAGCCAGGATGATGTCCTCTCCCTGGTTGAGGATTCTCAGACGATCTCATCTCCATGTCCTGAGTGAAGCCACTTCTGTGGAGCAGCCCTTTCCAGTAGTGAGACACAGGTGATTGCCTAGATTTCAAATCCAGTGTTCTCAAATTTCACATTTCACGTTTTGGATTAGAAGTGCTCTGCCTGTGTTATGTTTCCATTCCTCACAGAAACTGGCTCACAGGGGACCCTTGTGTTTGGCATCACCAAAATTTACCCAGTGGTTATTCAAACTGCTGCAACATTTCACCTTCGCCCCAGGCACACTGGTCCTCCTGGGCAGTTGCTCTGGCTTTTCCTGTGCTTTCAATTGGCATCTCCACATCAGTTGATTGTGGGCATTGCCCTGTACCCATTGCTTGTCTTGTGCGTGCGTGTGTCTATGTGTGTGTGTGTGTGTGTGTGTGTGTGTGTGTGTGTGTGTGTGTGTGTTTATGATACAGGTATCACTATGCCAGGTTGCACAACCATGTGTGCAAATGTGGATACCAGAGTGAAATATCACACAGGGGTACACTAAACTACCAACTCTCAGGATCCTTTTGTGTCCTTCATCCCTAGCTGGGGTTAGAAGCTTTCATGGCATTCCAGGATTTCTTTTATGTAGGTGCTGAGGATTCAAACTCAAGTCCACAGGCTTTCAGAGCAACTGCTCAGACCCTCCCAGTGTCTAAACAGCCCCATGTGTTGGTCATAAAATTCTCATATCATTGCTGACATTTCTGTTCAAACATTTTCTAAGTTGGACACTACTTAGAACACTCACTATTAAGACTGCCAGCAGCTGCAGCAAGAAGTTCTTGTGTCTTGATTAGTAGAATTTCTAGATTTGCTTTCAAAAGATCAATATTCCATTAGGATTTTTTTTTCTTCCATACAGGGTCTCTACATAGCACTTATAGGCCTGGAACTCACAGAGATCCACCTGCTTCTACCAACTGAAGGCTGGGATTAAAGGCTTGGGCTACCACATCCAACACCACATGTTGGTCATGTGTGTGCACAGGCCTGTGTCATGGTGAAGATGGAATCCAGGCCTTTCATATTCCAGGTGAGAACACAGAACCTGCCTGGTGTTTGACTTTGTGGAATCCTGTATCAGTGTCAAGGGTGTGCTGGTGCTGAGGGTCATCAAGTCCCTGAACACCATGTCCCGATTTACCAGATGGCTCCTCTCGGGTTTCCCCACACAGTTTCATGTATGACATTTAGGGGTGATATCTGGTTTCAAAACATTGCCTTTTCACTCTGAAATTGTTAAGGATGTGCTTTTGAAACACTTATTTTTAATTTTGGTTTGGTTGGGTTTTTTTGAAGACAGGGTATCTCTGTGTAGCTCTGACTGTCCTGAACTTGCTCTGTAAACCAGGCTGGCCTCAAACTCAGAAATCTCCCTGCCTGCCTCTGCCTCCTGAGGGCTAAGATTAAAGACATGTGCCACCAATACATGGCTGGAACATTTTAATTAGCATCAATTGTGCAAATGAGTTTTGAGGTCACTTTTTAAAAATGACTTTTTACATTTTTTTGCATTAGGGGCAGGGTTCATGTCACATGTCCATATAGCTGTCAGAGGACAACTTGTGGGTATTCATTCTCACCCTCCACCACATGGGCCCTGCAGATAAAACTCAGGGTGTCAGGTTTGGTGGCAAGCACCTTTACACACTGAACCATCTTACTGGCCTAACTTTTGTTTTTAGCTTTTCATGCTAAAGTGAATGAAAGGGCTCACACACGCAAGGCAAGCTCTCTTCCAGCCAACCCTTAACTTTGTTGAGACAGCCTCATGGTGACATTTTTCCTCTTTCTTTCTTTGCTTCTCTTTATTATTTCTTTGTTTTCTGTACATGAATGTTTCACCTGCATGTATGTCTGTGCATCATGTGCAGTCTTGCTGCCTTTGGTGGTCAGAAGAGTGCATTGCATCCCCTGGAGCTGGGGTTACCATGTGGGTGCTGGGAGTTGAAACCAGATCTTCCATAAGAGCAGCAAGTGCTCTTAACTACCAAGTCCAGCTGTGAGAGAGGCAAGAAGTAGAGCTTGCACTCTGTTCTTCACAGCTGATTCTCTGCACGCCCTTGAGGGCCTGGCTGGTACCACCTATACAGGCTTGGAGTCTGCAGCTCACTGGCTCTGATATCTGCCTAGAAATCCATTTTATGTGGATACACAGGCTGACCTGCATACTTGGCAATCTTCCTCACTCTAGTCTGAATATGCTTGGGTGTTTTCTGCAAGGAGAGTGTTTTAGTTTTCCTATTCCATCCTGCTGCCTCCCGATTTCCTACAGAGGGTCCCCTGGCCCAGTGGTGAATGAGAAGGGTATGAACCACAACACCACGTCCACTGTGCTCCTTCTTGCTTTATCTGTGGTACCTGGCAGCCTGGCACCCACCTTTGCTTGTGCTGATGCTGTTGCTCTTGGTAAGCTTTGAAGACTTATACCAGTGTAGAAATTTGGACTCCTTAAGTTGACAGTATTTTGTGTAGAAAACAAGCATGCCCTGAGAATGCCGTAAGAAGTCAGTTGCTGGCACCTCCATAGCACACAGAAGCACAGTCCCTTCAAGATGATTCAGTGTTGAAGGTGGTCCAGCAGACATGCATTAGTTTCCTATGTCTGATGCATGTGGCTGCCCCATTTAACAAAATCTGCTTATGCTGTACACCCAGTTTCAAAACTCCTGCATCCCCCTCTGACCTCTAAGAAAGCATGTCAAAGGGAAGGTGGTCTGACCTCTGACTGTTCCCAAAAAGGTTTCTGTATCAACCAAGGGAGGGAAGCCTCCTGAGGGAAGGAAGGCCAGCACCTAGGGACAAATGTAGGGATCACATGGGGGTGGTGATCCATGGGGCAGGGACTCTGAGATCAAGGAAGGGGCTGCCAGGCCTCCCACAGGACAATCAAGACAACCATCCCAGACACACCCACAGACCAGCCTGACCCAGACAGTCCTTCATTCCCAAGTGATTCTAGATTGTGTCAGGTTGACAGTAAAGACTGACCATCTAGGGGTCTATGTCAGTAAGGACCTGGTTCAAGTGTTATGATGGGAGCTCAGGGCAGAGTGCCCGAGGGCAAAGCCAGATACCCAGAGAACTATTTGCAGATTCAGGGTGCAGGCAGGGGTTGGCCAGGAGCTGCAGTTTGCTGATGGCTTAGGGGTTCTGCAGAAATTATAGCCCAGTGGGATGCCTGACATCTGGGCACTTGGGAGGTAGAGGCAGGAAGGACAGGAGGTCAAGGTCATTCTTGGCCACATGGGGATACTGAGGCCAGCCTGGGTTACATGAGACCCTGTCTCAAAGAACAACATTACAAAACCAACAATTCTCTCTTCCCAGGTGGGGATGAGAGGAGCCCATGAGCCTGGCTAGGGTTTTCTCATAGGACTAAATGAGGGCTGTGTTTCAGCTGGGTCAGTCAGGGGCATGGACTTGCCTGGGTTTAAACAGGGTTCACACTTAACAGTGACTCTGACCCTTAAGGGATATACAGACATTTTATTTGGATTTTACCCCTTAGTGGATGGAGCCACAGGCAAGTACCTTAAGGACTCAGCCAGCTAGCCAGCCAAACCATCCCTCGCTTTTTAGACACAGGGTCTCGTGTACCCCAGACTAGCCATGAAGTTGCTGTGTAGCTGAGGACAGCCCTGAACTCCTGAGTGCTGGGCTGGGCCTTGAGCACAGGAGCTACTAACTTCATAGCTCCAGGAGCCTGGAGGGGCTGCTCTCATCATTCCACTTGACTTTGCAGAAAAATAAAGTTTCTTGGTGTCTCTGTGTAACAACCCAGCTGTCCCGGAACTTGCTTTGTGGACCAGGCAAGCTGGCCTCCAACTCATAGAGATCCCCCTGCCTCTGCCTCCTGAGTGCTGACTAAAGGTGCATGCCACAATGCTTGGCACTAATTTATCTTCTACAAGATTTATTGGGGCGAGTGAGATGGCTCAACAGTGAAAAGCACAGGCTGCTCTTACCTAGGACCTGAGTTGTGCTCCCAGTACAAACATCTGGCAGCACAACAGATGCCATTCTGGTTCAGAGGATCCACCACTGTGCCTGGGTCCTGCTGAGCTCCTGGCCTGGTTCCAGAGAGTAGCACCTAGCCCTAATCCTTCCTGTGTTTAACCACACCTTTGTCTCTCTTATCAGAGAGTCTCCGAAGGATCAAAGGCCTAGGCAAAACTTGCTCAGGAAACAAGGAAAACCCTGGTACCTGAGAAATCAAGTACATTGCACTGGGCATTTTATGGCTGGGAGCTCCTTTCAGGTTGCTTTGAAGGTATGGAAATTAACTGGCTAAACTGTAATTAGAGAGAAATAACAATGCCCTAGGGAAGGGAAGATGCTTCAGTCCTTCAAAGCTGAACCCCCTGCAGCTGCCAAGGGCTAAATTTATTCTTAAGGTGCCTCTGAGTCTTCTTTCCACCAGGTACCCACATACCCCTGCATCAAAACACCACCTCTGTACTGGGCCAGCTCCTACAGTTTTGCCTTAGAGACACCATTAGGATCATGAGATCGCTCATCAAGTAAAGCCTTATGACCTGAGTTCAGTCCACAGAACCTACAAGTAAGGAGAGAACCGACCCCGGTAAGTTGTCCTTTGACCTCCACAGGTAAGGTGCATATATATATTGAAAGGACCAAGCAGATACCATAACTGGCTGCTCAGTCTTCTCTCAGTGATCAGGCCTCAATTTCAGTTTCCTGAGACTTGAGCAAGCAGTTTCTGGGAGGGCCATGAACAAAAGACATAGTCCTTGCAGTAGCTCCCTTTCTGCATGTACTCTGACTGCTCAAAGTTCAGCCACATGTTTACTTTCTGGGGCCCCTCACCAACTTAGAGTTATGTGCAGTACGTGCTTGGCCAGCCAGCCCCCATGGTGGCTCAAGGACAAAGCCTGGGACTTGTGCTGGACTGCCCCCAAAGCAATAAATTGTAACCACCAACCAGTAAAAGAGAACAGAGATAGAAATAAACCAATCCGAGTTGCACCCGTGCAAAACTCCCCCAACCCCCCTGAAGGGCTTGTGGATTTTGCCTTTAAAAAGCTAGCCACACAAAGAAAAAGCAAGTTCCTCCTGGCCTCACGACTACGAGTGAGTGCTTTGGATCGAGCTTCCCTGCCCGCGGCTTGTAAACAAACAGAAATAAACCATGCTGTTGCATTCTGAACCTAAGGTCTGTGGTGAAGTCTTTGGGGTCCCTATCTGGGCATAACATTTGGTGTGTTGGCCGGGAACCCCAGAGACCCCACCAGGACCCTCAAGTGTCCAGAGGTTTATTGACATCTACCGGTAAGAGCGCTCTCTGTTTGTCTGTGTCTGTCATGTTACTGTTGTTTTGTACCAGTCGATCAATTTGTACTTTGCAGGCTCGATTTGTACTTTGCAGGCTCTCACTGGGACCGACGTGTCTGGACAGTGATCCTGGAAGGGAAAGAGAGACGTCTCATTCCCTGATTTGGGCAAGAGACCTCTTGGTCTCGAGCCATTTGAGGCCACCTCAGAGGTGACCATTTGGTTTAAGAGCATCTTTGGATATCTTCCCCCACGGTGGTGGGAGGAAGTGCCACTTTGTATTTTGTCCGGGGAATTTGTCAGAGCCATTTTGTGGGGTTTTTTTGTATGTTTTGTTGTGATCATTGTTACTTTACTCTCTCCTTCTCTTCCAAGAAAAAAAAAGGTGCATGTCTGACTGACAGGGATGTGGAAGCCCCTGATGTCTGTTTGATCAAGGACAGAGATCCTTGAGTCTGGATTGTTTTTGGTGTGATTGAGCCTGGAGGGTCACTCCCCCCAGAGCACATCAGGTTGTCATTGTTCTTGGAGCTTTGTTGGTTGTCTTGTTGGGGCAAAGTCTTTCGTGTGCCCTTGGTCTTGTGTGTAATGTGTTAATTGTTCTCGTTGTTGACTTGACTGTGACGGACGCTATGGGACAGTTCCCTTCTTCTCCACTATACCTTTGCCTAGCCCACTGAAAGGATGTGTGAGCCACAATAGAGGGAACTGGGTCCCCCACCCCCACTCCCCGACTAAACTGAGATAAACAGGTAGCTCCTGCCAGGTGGGGCTTGCATTCTGCAAGAGGGGCTTGCTGGCTGTGAATGAGGCCATTGTCTCAGTGCTGATGTACCAGTACTTGGATTGTCTGTGTAAATGTTATTTGTTTCTGTCTACTAACCTCCCTTATTTTCCTAGAGGAAGAGGAGGAGAGAGAGGCATAGCAAAGGCCACCTCCCTCCCTCCATAGCTCTCTTGCTATCAGGACTGCATCCAGCTGGCTGCTCTTAGGAGGGTGGGAGTGTGTGCTCTCGGTACAGGCGGGCAAAGACAGGAGCTCTGGACAGGGTAATGGGGACTGCCTGCAATTGACAAAAACTGTGTGAACACTGAGCAGAGAATCTGACTTTAGTCAGAGGAGTTAACAAAAACTCTTTTTAGGAACACTGGCAGTCAAGGACACGCTCTATGCCCACTGCTCCCCCTCCCTCCCTTTACTGTGATAACTTCAAGATCTCTTCTGCTGGCCAGCAGCTTCTCTTGTTAACCCTTCTCTGTCCTGCTATTGCTTGAAAAGAAATGTTAAATTACCAGTTCAAGACACTGGGAAAATTATGCTTTTGTTTCCACAGGAAATATAAAAATTTACATGGTGTGAAACCTCAATAACCCCCCTTCCTCTATCCCCTACAGACAAAGAGGAGCCTAAACCAGGATTCCTAAGTGTAGATAAGAAGTTAGACCCCTTTTTCCCAGGTGGCTTTATCAGCTACAGAAACTTAGAAAAACAGAGTCAGAATATATGGCCATCTGGTAGAGGCTAAGTGGTCATAAAACATCCCAAACTTCTGGAACCCCGGAGACAGCTCCTAAAACTCCTAGACATGGTTGTTTAACTAGCCTCACAAAGAAAGGGTGCGCTCCTTCCAATCTCCCTGCTGTGCGTGAGAGATTTGGAACAAGCCCCCTGCCGCGGCTTGTAAACTTTGACTTCATCTGAATAAACCTTGCTTTTTGCATTCTGTACCTAAGTCTCCCAATGGCTTCTTTGGGGGCGAACTGGGCATAACAATGGGTTTTGGTCATTTGAGTTCAGTGGGTTACAAATACTTGCCATCATTTAAGAGAATTGGTTTCAAATTATTGTTGGTTAAGATAAAATATAATATTTTTATAAAAATATGAAGGTTTGAGATATGAGGATAAAAGTTTAAATAAATGAATTTTTTTGGTTTGAGAAAGCAGTTTAAGATATAAAAATTTAAAGGCTTAAGCGTGTCATGAGGATTTAAATATATGATATTTTGGGTCTAAATAAATAATTTGAGATATAAAAATATAGAACTTTAAAGTTTAACTTTAAAGTTTAAATAAATTATAAGATTTAAATAAAGTTTATATAGGATATAAGATATGTAAGTTTGTAAAAATTCTCTTGTTAGATCTGTGCTAAGAAATCTTTAGGTGTTTGCTAAGTTAAATATATGCTAATGGTAGCCCTGTATAAGTTTGTAAAATAGATCTATAGAGTTCCTTTAAGAATATAAGCTTGCAAGAAGAATCTAAGGTAGTCCTAAGACATGTAGTAATAAGCTTGTAAGAAGTAAAGATGCTAGTTGTAAATGTAAGTTTAAATAAGAAATAAGATGGAATGAACATAAAAAATATGATAAGTATATAAAAAGTAATAAGAAATATATTTGCTAAAGTAGTTCTATAGTTTCCTTAAGGAATATAAATAAGTAGATGTTAATATGTTATATATGAGTTTGTAAAATGTTGAATGTGAGTCTAAATGCTTTGCAAGGAAAAAAATGTTATATATGAGTTTGTAAAATGTAAATGTTAAATGTGAATCTATTCTTAATATATATGGTTGAAAGAACCTGAGACACAGAAGGAAGTGTCCTAGTAGACTGCAAAGTAGTCAGTCTGAGTAGTTTTCAAAAGTTCCAGAAGCCGCTAAGAAGCTAAGAATGGCGGACGCCAGAACCAGCACAAGGCATCCGCAGCTGAGATCCGTAAAAAATCGACACAACACAGAAAAACCTGAGCTAACATCAAAAACGGTGCGGTTTAGAATACTACTGTACCTAAAAAGGTCTCTGGCTTAAGAATAAGTTCAGAGACGCTTGTTTGAACAAAAATTGTTAACTGCAAAAAGTTTTGGTTAAAAAAACATCTCTTCATATTTTGAAGTGAAAGCCTAATACCAGAATTTATTTCTTGTTTGAACTTTTTGAACTTAAAATGAGATAAAACTACAGAAAGATTTTGGTTCTGGATTTCTTCATATTTGGAAGGCTAGTACCAGAATTTATCATTTGAATTTAGGACTTAATGAACTGAACAATAGATTTCATTGCAATGGGACAATTTTGAGTTTACTTACAGTAATGACCCAGAAACTGTTTTCTGGGACTGGTTTTGTTACAAATGGAACTGTTTAAATGGAAAAGTTTGGGTTTTCTAATTAGGCTTGAGATTTTGTTTAAAAAAAATTATAAAGAAAAGGGGGAGAGTTAATATTCCTTAGTCTAATTTCAAAAGTTGTTTGAGTGGATTAATGTCATGTTTTTGTTAGTAAGAAATGCAAATGGGGTATACTAAGAGACTACTTTTAAAGTGTAAAGAGTTTTATTCTTTTGGATGTTTTGCTAAGTTTTCAAAGTGTTAATGGTTAGATTGAGAAGATTGCTTTTCAATATGGGTTTATAGGAATTGTATAAGTTTGGGTTCCTCTAACTAGGTTTGAGATTTTGTTTAAAATATTATAAAGAAAAGGAGGAATTATGAGATTGAATTATATTTGCAGAAACCTATTGATATTAATGCACCCTGGTTTTATGGAGTTAAGGAAATATTTAAATTTGATATGAATACATTGAAGTTTTTCCTATGTTCTGTTAGCAAGAAAATTCAAATGATTGAGTTAAAGTTATAAGACGGAGAAAATTGTTAACTATATTTAGCACCATATATGCTAATTCAAATGGTTCTGTTAAGAGTTTGCTTTCAGTTGTAAGATTGAGAGAATTATGACTATATATAGCAATATTTATATTAACCTGTTAATGGTAATGATGAAGCTAAGGGATTCTTTAAATTTATAGTCACCTTAAGAGTTTTTGATTTAGAAAGGGCTTGAGGCAGCTAAGACTGCTGTAGTCACCTTAGACCTAATTCAAAAGAGAAATGCCATCTTTATCATCATCTACTCCCATACTGGGAGATGTAACAGCTATGGAGATTGCTGTAAGCCATTAATAGTTATTTTTTTATATATTAAGAAAGGGGGACCTATGGGAGCCCGTTCTCGGGTTCCTCATGGCTTTACCCAGCAGGTCCACATAGAGGATGATTAGACCACGGGCCTAAGTGCAGGTGTCTGGGATGGTCTGCACTTGGCTGTGCTGGGGGAGGAGGTCTTTTGCTCCACCCCTTGGCTTCTCTATAAAAACTCTGGGGAACTGTGGGGATGGTTGGGTAAATGCCTCACAGTTATTAGAATACGTAAAAGCAAGATATAAAGGTCTGAGGATAAAAAAGGCTTAAATAATGATTTAAAACAAATGACTTGAGATATATAAAAAAAAAATGAAACATGTTTCAGATTTCTTTGTCTTGCTATTCTGCTGTTACATTGAGACTCCAAAGGATCATAGTTATAAAAATGTCTGTCTACTCTACAGGTATGAATGAAAAATATGGCCACATGTATGTTTGATTTTGAATGTCTGAGTTTGCATGTCCTTTATGTTAAGGAATACAAGTTAATACTAGTCATCTGGCTATTCAGATACTAGTTTAAAACATAAACTGTTCTATTTAAATAAAAAAAGAACTAAGAGGTATATTTGACTAATATATCTATAGGAGAACAAATTGGCCTGGTTATTGTTACCAAACTTAGAGATATTTTCAAGATTAGGCCTAGATTTGTTTGGCTCAGATACATTTAATAGATAATGGTTCTCAAACCTGTCAAAGATCTGATGAATATGGCATTTACATTATTTGATAAAAAGCTTACTATAGCAAACAGAGACTCCGAGCTCCCCAGCGCCTAGAAATGACTCCCAAGGTCTCCAAAGAAGATATGGAACAATGACAAGAAGATACCACCTGAATTGCGGACAACACCGACCACTGGGCAAGACGCTCTGACTCAACACCTGCTGCCAGGGATCTGGCATAGAAGAATGGACAAATGAGACACTGACAAGATAAAGTCAGTCTTTCTCCTCCACAGGGAGAATTTCACATTATGGGCCCAGCAGCCAAGACTGATGCTGTCCTAACACCTGTCCTGCCAACACTATGAAGACTATAGGAGCCTGGGACGATGGCAGTCTGGGTTATGGATAGTCTCTGTTGTTTTTAAATAGATTTAAAAGTCTGCACTCAGGTAGAATTTATCCTTCTCAGATCTTTGATAACATTGATGACTGGGCTAGCTATACCTTTGTCAGCTTAATAATTGTTTGATCAATGGATTAATTAACTAAAGAGAATAAAAAAATAAAGCTAATGAGGAGAATAAAGCTGGAAAATGGAAGGCTGAGAGACACTGCCAGCCGCCACGATGTCAAACAACATATGAAGATGCCGGTAAGCCACGAGCCACATGGCAAGGTATAGATTTATAAAAATGGATTAATTTAAGCTATAAGAACAGTTAGCAAGAAGCCTGCCATGGCCATATAGTTTGCAAGCAATATAAGTCTCTATGTTTACTTGGTCGGGTCTGAGCGGCTGTGGGACTGGCAGATGAAAGAGATTGGTTCTGACTATGGGCCAGGCAGGAAAACTCTAGCTACAAGTCTCTTTAAAAAAGATAAACAGATTCTAAATATAGATTTACAGATGCTTTTCATTGGGCCAAAGAAATTTCAGTTCAATATGGATTTCAGGGCAAATTGATAATACTACAATTACTAAGACTATGGGTCTAAAAGTTCCAAATAAGTTCGTAAGTTTTAACTCCTGTTCCTAGTTTATATCTGTATCAACAGGCTTCCACTAGGCTGACAGATACATCCAAGCATCATTTGCTGGTGACAACCTACTGCAAATGACTGTGAGCCCTGAACTTGCTGAAAGCTGATATGGACCAATTCAGCTGATATGCATACCATCTCTTCAGCTGGTCAATAAAACATTCCCTTTTGTCTTTGACTAACATTCTGGCTTTCCAGGGCCCTGACAACAACATCCCAATGTCAGCAGGAAGTAATTACAGAAGAGAAAACATCGTCCTTGTTCCCCCCCCCCCCCCCCGGAATGTGAGATCAAAAGGGAATTTCTTGTCATAGGGAACCTGAGATAAAGTTCCAAGTTTCTTGAGGATAAGAAACTCTGTCAGCCATCACAAGGCTTTTGGCCCTTGTGCTTCTGCTAATTATTGTTGGCTCTTATATTACTGATGTCTTATTCGTGTCTGGGTACCACTAAACTGAGGATGCTAGAATTCCAATATCCACCTCTGAACCCATGACACACTTGAAGATGGCAAAAACTGAATAAGGGAAAGCTCGCTTTGCCATTGATAATGGAAAAACTCTTATGTTCTGGTCCAATTAGCCTCTGATATGATCTACTACCCTGGTGATA